>NW_026038144.1:0-66063 GCF_023373825.1 Bactrocera dorsalis
TTGTCAAATGTGAAAGTTTTCCATACAAGAACTTGATTCCGATCGTTCAGTTTGTATGACAGCTATATGCTATAGTTAACCGATCTGAACAATTTCTTCGGAGATTATATTGTTACCTTAAGCAGTAATCCATGCCAAATTTCGTGAAGATAGCACGTCAAATGCGAAAGTTTTCCATACAAGCCCTTGACTCCGATCGCTCAGTTTGTATGGTAGCTATATGCTATAGTTAACCGATCTGAACAATTTCTTCGGAGATTACATTGTTGCTCTAGAAAATAATCTATACCAAATTTGGTGAAGATACATTGTCAAATGTCAAAGTTTTCCATACAAGAACTTGATTCCGATCGTTCAGTTTATATGGCAGCTATATGTTATAGTGGTCCGATATCGGCCGTTCCGACAAATGAGCAGCTTCTTGAAGAGAAAATGACGTTTGCAAAATTTCAAAAGGATATCTTAAAAACTGAGGGACTAGTTCGTATATATACAGACAGACGGACGGACAGACAGACGGACATGGCTAAATCGACTCAGCTCAACATACTGATCATTTATATATACACTTTATAGGGTCTCCGACGCTTCCTTCTGGGTGTTACAAACATCGTGACAAACTTAATATACCCTGTTCAGGGTATAAATATGGTTGTCAGATGTGTTGAGTATCCATAAGCACATCTATACTATAATTTAATAACGAAAATGTGAAAAATCGATTCACAAATTTTCCCACCTTCTACATATATACTAGACATGTACAGTCGACGCTCGCAAATTAGAACTTTCTGTAATTAGAATTTCCAGAAATTAGAATCAGTGCTTGCAATACATTAACGCTTTGAAATTAAAATCAAAAATTTGAAGTTTTGAGTGTATGATTTAATAATTTATACATGCAGTGAATTATTCTCTACTAAGCAAGTTAGTGATCTTTTGGCTCTCCGATATTGATGTTTCCGATTCAAAATAAACAAATAAAACTGACTATATCTACATATATCAAGTAAAAAGTGTTGAAAATGGTGATTGAAGCGTCCATTTTATACTCGTAATTTATATCTTAGCTTTGAAAATCTTCGCAATTATCTTTATTTTTACTGAGAACACATTATATTTTTTTTTAATTTTAACGAGAAAAATATTTTTGGTAAATGTATTTTTATGTATGTTTTATTTTATTGAATCTGTTTTGTACAGCCATACATACATATGTATATGTTGTATTGAACGTGATCATGTCATTTGTGTTGAACTGCATTGTTTCCTGTTTTTTATTAATAGTGAACATAATACATATACAAATAAACTTCCAAAAATAAAAATTTTTCAGAAATTAGAATCACCTTAAAAGCAAATTGCTTCTAAGTTGTGAGCGTCGACAATGTAAAGCTTTTCGACAATGAAAACTTTATGCTGATTATGTCGATCAGAATGTCAGCTATCTTCATAAAATTGATAATAAAAACATGTTCTTGAGTACTCTTGAATGCTTGGCGTTTCCTAATATGTTTTCTTCGTTTTCACATATGAAGAGCATTTGGTTTTTGTTTTAATTTGAGTACCCAAATAATATAGATTTTAAAAGATAGAACTAAAACTTTGTTATAATACCAGTAATTATTGATATAATTCTGCTAATAATATAGATTTACTCTTTAAAACCTATCTATTCTCCATTAACACTTTTACTCTAATAAAACATTTTAGAAGAAATATTTATACTGTAACGACATATGTATGTACATACATTCTTCCACACTATCCCCACCGAACTGCCACAAAACTAATGTGTGATGCCATTATATATGTGTATGTACATATGTTTATAGGTAAAAAACGTATATTGTATATTTGCGGATGTAACTAAAAGTATTTGTTTCGTTCATTTTAAAATCAAAAGACTTAAGCGAGCAACATGTATAAACTAAAGTGATTTTATTTATATACTTATATAACAATTAACATAAGATATGTACGTATATGTACATATGTATATAAATTTATATATTTGCTTGCTCTCTGTATCATCACTACACCACATACATATATTGATAAGTATATAAAAGGAGAGAATTCACGCTTTAACGTAGCGCATGCTCCGCTCCACCTTCAAAAGAGTCAAATTACTGATCTAAGCGGCCAATCAAACTTCGTAAATGAATGAAGTAGAGAATTCGTTGACCAATCAGCGTTAAGCAATTTCCTACAATAGCATTAACGTTGCTGATAAATGTTTTACAAACTGATTCAAATATTTGTCCCTATTTAAACGATAGACGTACGATATTTCACATATCCACATAAAATATAGCCGTGTACACGAAAATCTGCCCATTCTTCATTAAAAAAAACTTGTTACTGCTAGTTCACTAGTATTTGAACAACTAAGTAGCGATTACGTTATACAAGGGAGTATTTTTTATAAATTATTTTCAATTATTATTTATTTATTATTAACGAAAGCAAAAAACTCGTTCAACTAAGCAATGTAATGCAGTAAAATTCCCCAATGCGGACAGTCCTCATAGCCGGACACCCGCTATAACTGGACAATTTTCATGAACATAACGTTTTCATTATTACTTTTATATAAAAGCAATTCCCATAAGCGGACATGAAAGCGTTCTAATGACCGCACATGGACACTATTTTGATAATATTTCGTTCAAACTATCTCTGATAAACAGGGAAATTTCGTCAAGAAAATTGTGTACAATTTATAGTTCTAGCTTAATTAATTTTTGTTGTTTTGCGACAGTTTTTTTTATAAAAATATAATATGTAAAATGATCATAGCAAACAAATGTCTTGAATTCAACTGAAAAGAAATTTGCTATGCTCATTTGCTTTTGTGGGCGAGAAATTTTGAGGTCCTGTGCCTTTTGATGTAGGCTTTTCAATAAAAATATTTTTTCCTGTTCCACGTTGTTTTCTTCAGACCATTTGATACACTTCTCAAAACAGTCGATGGCATCAGGATGCTTTTTTGGCGGCACAGCTACAACTGCAGCGGTATCACTTTCCTCCTCTTCCGAAATTTCTATAGCTAGTTCATTTTCAGCACTCGGGTTCTCTTCTACAAGTACATTGTCTACACTGTTCCATGCTTCCAAATTATCTGTGTTGAAGTTTGATATTCGCCTTTCTTTAACGATTGTCGTCTCAATGTGCCAGCATGTGTACCTTTAACACTTCTTATCACTTTCCGGCAATTTTTTAAAATTGTGCAAACACTCGATTTTGGAATACCATATTTCAAAGAGATTTCTTTCAGGGTTTTCCCCTTTTTATTTTTGTCAATTATTTTTAATTTGTCACCCAAGCAAAGCCGTTTCCGAATTGAATGCATTTTTAAATAATTTATGCGATATCCTCACTTTACCACTTTGAACTCACAACTGATATTTCGCGCAATGAAGCGTGCATAAAAAAATAAATAGAATTCTTTAAAGAAAATAGCTCAATAATAACAAGAACTAACGGGTATTTAACTGCCTGCATTGTTTATTGTTGTAATACAACCAAAACCAAATACAAACGCCATACATTCGTAATATCGAGTTCATCCAATTTCCAGCTTTCGTTATATAGAGTCATCAATGTATTGAAAACAGCTTTCGTTATACTGGAGCACCACTGTATTTAGATTTAATGCGTAGAGATGGAATTATTTGAAATGTTCACAGAAGAAGATGAGCATAGTCGTTCTTCAGATGGTGGTCAAATTAGAACTTTTGAGTTGGTAATTAAAGGATTATTTTTTTTTAATGTAAAGCTTAATAATATTAATTAATCTGGAAAGCTATCAGTGGAAGTCTTTAAAACTGAATTATGAAGCAAAGGTGAAATGTCGGTTTGAATTTTAGGTTTCAAAGTGAAAAACAAACTAAAATCCAATACAAAGAAGGCAGCAGACTACAATTTTCGGTAAATTTATGGAGCTGGTAACACAGCAATCAGCCATTTCAAATATTTTTTGGTTGTAAGTTATTGTTGGCACTATATTTTATTTGGCGATAATAATATTAAAACCATTCTCAAATAATGCCAACCAGATTTTTAAAATTCTTTTATTAAGTATATGGGGTAAATATTAATCCGATATCATAAATTTATGGCCTTGCGATATATTATTAACACGAAATGATTATCTTTGAGTCACCTCAATATATGAATTATAAAATCAGTTGGATGTTTGGAAATTCTTATATTAGTTATATTAGCTACATATGTATATACATATATATGGGCTAGAGAAGTATTGACTCGATTCAATGAAATGAAATGAAAAATTCTCTCTGAATTTCAATAATATATCTTCGAGATTGACAGATATGTCGGTAGAAAATTAGCCATAGGCTCGGGGTTTACATATTCTATATCTTGTACTGGAGCAGTTATATCTAAATTTTGCAATTTATCCTGAAGTGGCTAGTTATGCAAAGATTTATCATAATATATTTACTGGACCTGAAAAATTTTTATTTCACTTAAAGGTAGGCGGTGCCACCATTGTCTAGTTTTAGTACCGGCCCCAAAAGAAGCTTTTTCGTAGCATTTTGGCTGTGCAATTCTAACCAAACATTACCGTTATATAAAGAGTGGACTGCCGGAAAGGTTGATAACTCTTTAGTGGTTTTAAAATTTCTTAAACCACAGATCCCCTCTGTAATAAGAGAACAAAAGATATAACCGACGCGCCATTGTATACTTGGACGAAATCCCTGAAATCTATTAAGAATGTAGAAAATTTCTTATTATGTTATGTTCTCTTATTATACAATTTGCATGCTTTGTCGCTGTTGTTCACAACATAGCTTCTAAGTGAAAAAATATCTGTAGCAAATGTGGTTTAAATTCATTTTCTATTAAACTTTCTACGTATAACATAAAAAACATTGGTATAAAATAGTTGGAGACCATACGTACATTTATACATGTGAATAGATCGCAGTTTTTAAATATATAATAAATAGTTTCATTTAGCACTGCAATTGCCATTGGTAAAAACTTGGTCAAGACAAGATTTGTAGTTTGAGGAACATTTTTGTTCTAATAATGTATTCTTTCACTCGATTGCTTGTATAAATGTATGACTCAACATAAAGATAAATTAAATTTTATTTAGTAATATAATCAAAAACATCTATATAAAGATCGAGTATGTGCATACATACATGCATTTAATTTTTTGGTAAATCGCCATGTACATTTAGTCATAAAATATAAACCAATATTAAAACATTAATTATGCTTAAAAATTTACAATTTTTACAAATATATACATACATTCATATGTATATATGTACATATATATGTATGTATATACTTGTTACCTTTTGACAAATAGTATGTGTATATAAGTATTTTAAATAAGTGACTTATTACAGTTAACATATGTAAAAGTATATGAATATGCTTCGTATGATTTACCCTACAATTGGGTATTTACATTGCCATCTCTTTTCTGCACTAATAAACAATATATGGCTTTGAAAACAAAGGCGAATATACACGAATGAACACACCAATAGCATCGTTGATTTCAGTACAAGAACCAACACCGTGAAGGCACGAAGTATCATATCGTAGTAAATTATAAAAATGCTTCTGTCGACTGCCGACGATAGCAGAAAATATGTGTGGGCGCTAGCGCCATTTAACAGTTTCGGACAATAAAATCGCCGCCCTTACATCCTGTCTGTATTCTTTCACCCTCTATATACGACAGCAAATCGTGTTCGCTAACGTGCCTTGGCTGACGAACAACAAACTTAACCTGCATTATGTCGCTGTGTTTGTGAAATCAAGTTCTCGTCGGGCCCGTTAACTCTGTGAGTATCAACAAGCATTGGTTTCTCCTTTTAGTTTCTCTGCTGGGAAGATAACATACACACATAGGTGTTTGTCATCAGTGTATTTTTGCTCCCAATCCCAATGCGCCACCAGCAGTGGCTAAGCTACAACGCCACCAAACTCATCAGTTGTTGGCGAACGGTCGTGTTTAACAGTTGTGTTCTAGTGGCAGTACTTGTTCTTGTTTATGGTTTATAGTTTCTAGTTGTAGCGTTTACACATACCAAGCGTACAAATTAAAATTGTTAATCTTAGAGCGAATATCATGTTGATTGCTCAATTAACCCTTTGAGGAAATTACATGCAGATATGAAAACGCCATATAGAAATAGTTAAAGTTCAACGTAGCACCTAACATCATTTATTTAATACAGTGGTAATCATGATTTCAGTCTGGCTTCGGTGTTCGCGTAATTAAGTTGTTTGATAAATATAAGAGCAAATATTGATAAATTGAAGTCAAGTTGTAAGAATCACAGTTACATAGATGATTTTATTAAATTTTAAAATATACGTAAGTGAATATACTTATGTACCTACATATAACAGTAGAACATTAAAAATAGTGAACATATGACTCTAATATAATGGCTGTAAAAATGCTCTATCGAGGGCCAAGTTCAAGACTTGAAAATTTAATTGAAAAGATACAGGCTACAAAGGAAATTGAAACTTCAGGTAAGCTTTCAACAAAACTCAAATTTTATATGTAAATATATATAAATGTTTGATTTAGATCTACTTTGATACAGTGAAATCCGAATATGCCGCCACTAGGACAAGCGAAAATGTCTGATTCTCGAGAAGGCAAAATTTTTGATATTTATTTTTTTCTTCGATTTCGCATGTGTTGTTTAGTTAGGTAGTTAGCACATAGAGTGGTTGCGAACTTGTACTTCATAAATAATTTTGTGTTTTTACACTGGACAAAAGTTTCGACTTTAAAATTTACAAAATATTTGAAAGATTAGCTTTATTGAAAATGATTTAAAAGATGCATTTGTTTCATAAGAATTTAATGTATCTTAACCAACATTGTATTATGTTAGAATCAAAATTTAATGTTGGTCAACAAGTAATATATATATTTCATGGAAATATAAAATATAACTACAAAAGAAACAAAAAAACAATTTCATAGAGCTTCAGAACCCTTTAAAATTCTCTAAATTATTTTTAAGCAAAACTCGAGTGGCATCTTTTTAAACAAATTTTTGAATTAAAAAAATATTGCTTACATTTTATTTAAATGGGAAACTTTGAATGCTTATCAACAATTTTGATACTTAATCTAAAAACCATGCCTTGGAAGGATAATTTTTTCTCTGTATCATTAATAAAAATTCATATGTATTTCTAAATGGCATGATTAGAACGGAAAATAATTTATTAAACTACATTTATAAGTAATGACTGCCTTTTGCCGCCTCTAAACTTTGATACTTTAGATCCAATCATTTCAAGTACATTTGCTCTCAATGAAATTTCAAATTCCAAGTTCCATTGGACTCGTTTCATCAACGTTATTAGATATTATATTTTTAAAGTAAAGAATTATCCCTGATTCGGAGGCATATCTTCAACTGTTGAACTTGTGGGACACCCCCCCACCTATGAACGAGTCGGCATTTTCGGCAGTTTTAATATCATAACTAAAAATTTGAAAGTTCATTTCGGCAATTCCAGTAAGAGTTGCCAAGTACCCGGAAATTTGTTGTCAAAACTTATTGAATATTTTTAAGATTTTCATCAAAATATATTATTGCACATTAATTTTTACGTCATATCCATTGCGAATTCACTAGCCGGCATTTATGAAAATTCTAACTTCAGTAAAACGCAATAAATAGCTCTATAATTGCGGAAGCAAGCTTAAAAAGACACCTTTCCGTAACTTCCACGAGGATTATTAAAACACTACAATGTTCGAATAACAGTGGTTGAATATATTTTTTTTTTAGTTCGAAGAATGAATTTACTATCGATCGTCATTCTTTCAAAAGTCGGTTATTTACTTTTATATGTGCAATATTTATATTCACAAGAAACTCGATCTGTTTAAATTGACGAAGGAGATTATGATTAGTTTATCATATCGTATCATATATGTAGGTATACAGCAATGTTAAAAATTTTAACTTTAACGTTTTAGAAACACTCTACGTTTTTTTCTGGAAGTACGAAACGTTTTCTTAGTTTGCGAAAAGAAATAAATGATATTGAGAATGCATTGCAACTGAAAAACATGTCAATAACACGATGGACTGCTCGGGCTGAAACAGTAAAAGCTGTGTGGATTTCTTTCGAAGGTATTGTTAACGCTTTGGAAGTCATTCAAAAAGATTCAGAAAACAATTTTTGATAACAATACACGTACATTAGCTTCTGGTCTGCTTAAAAAAATTCTGGATTTTGATTTTATTAGCTCGTTATTTTTTTGTAAAAATGTAATGTTTAAAGTAAAAAATTTGACAGAAAGTTTGGAGGCCGAGAAATTGAACGTCATTGACGCAATATTGCTGATTGAAAGCACATCAGCGTCATTCCAACAAATGAATGACGATTCACAAATTAACGCATTGCTAGCGAGTTCAGTTGCATTTGCTGAAAAGTGTCAGATCAACACTGAAAATGAACTTTCGAAACACCACAGAACACGCCGTGCTCCGAAGAAATATGACGATAATCCAGCAACTGCTTGTAATTTTGATTTCCAGACATTTTATAGAAAAGAATTCAAAATTGTCCTCGAAACTTTCACAAATTGTATTCAAGATAATTTGCAAGAAACTATGTCAACCTTCAAACCCATTCAAGAGATGTTCAGGATTCCAGCTAACAAAAGTAATATTACAATAGAACCTATGCAATTTGTTGTGCAATTGGAACATAAGTTCTTCAGTGAAGATCTAGATTGTATTTTTGCTGAAACACAAATTCTTTTTGATTCATGTAAAGAGTGTAAATCTTTCGACGACATTTCTATAGTAGCGTACAAATTGAGAAAGGTCATTCCTTCTGCGTACAAAATTATTCATTACATAATGACTGCTCCTGTCACGTCAGCTTCATGTGAACGTTTTTTTTAGTAAATTGAAATTTGTTTTCAACGATTTGCGTACAACAATGGGGGATGAACGTTTGAATTCTTTGATGCTGCTTTCTTCTTCAAAGGATAAAGTAGACGAAATCGATCTGCGCGATGTTGTTGGAAAATGGTCAATGTTGAAACATCGCAGCGTGAAAATATAACTCAGAAATTTATATTTTTTGCAATTCAAATTCTTAAGAAAATCTTGTTTTTTCCCGCCTAACACGTCGCTGAACAATATATGTATTTTATATTAAGAGAAACATATTAAATGATGATTATACTAATATGTAAAATACTTATTTGAGAATAAAATAATGAATTATGCTATTTTGTTGTCAAACTTCTCCGTAATACCAGAAATGAAGATATCCTTATTTTATATATATTTATAAACATATACATTAAATCGGCAAATTCTTGAAATGAGTCGGCATTTCAAAGGGACTCACCCCCCCGTGATCTGGATCCTCGCGACGCCCCTGGTCAGACGTACAAGGCCGTGTAAAATTACGCTTTACATAACTTCAATAATGACTTTGAAACGTTTTCTCAGCTGTTGTTTTTTGGTGTTAAAACACCCCCTAAACTCAGAGAAAAATAATATTACGAAAGAAGCTTTGTTGCGAAAATATTCATCAACACGTTCTTTTTTAGTAATATGTATATCATGCGCACTATAACCTGCCCCTGCACACCATTTTACGTAGTAAATGGTCAACTTTACAAGCTCCTCATTATCACGTGCATAATTATTTGTCAAGTTGCATAATTAACTCATTCTTTTCCACAGTATAAAAAGGTTTTTCGCAATTCAACTATCCTTATACCCATTTTTGTGCACAAGACAAAACGTGTCCTATAATAACTGAATTTTCGCGAGGGAACTGCTATATTTAAAATACGTTGAGTAATAAAACATTAACAATAAACCACTGACTCGACTCCAGTTATGATCCTACGGAGCAGATCTGGGTCGTCGCGGACTGAGTCTAACATCACTTGAGCCATTTTGGCATAAAAAGCGAATACGAACCAAAACAAGTCCAAGGAAAACAGCTGTTATAAATTAACAACGTTTAAAATACCAACATAACGAAACAACACAATCGAAAATTTAATACATGTAGCTCACAAATGCTTAAATTTCGTAATTTTTTTTTACAAATCATTATACACTATACCACATTAAATGTAAAAAATCTACTTAATTCCATTAAGATATCACAAACAATTTTTTTTAATTAAGCAGTATTATCTGCAATATATACATTTGTTTTAAATATATACACAGTATTTACAATACTTAATTTTCCTCATACTTATTGACCGATATGTACGATATTTATTGAAGTGGAAGTTATAAAGTAGTTCGTAGTAGGTATTCGCCATTTTGAATAGAAAATAGTGTTATTAGAATACACTTTATATAATTATAATAAACGTGTTTTTGTGGGTGTGTGTAGTATATGATGACATTTGACGTTCCCTTTTATTATACCCTGATTAGGGCATATTAAGTTTGTCACGAAGTTTGTAACACCCAGAAGAAAGCGTCGGAGACCCTATAAAGTATATATATAAATGATCAGTAAGTTGAGCTGAGTCGATTTTGTCATGTCCGTCTGTTTGTCTGTCCATCTGTCTGTATATATACGAACTAGTGCCTCAGTTTTTAAGATATCGTTTTGAAATTTTGCAAACGTCATTTTCTCTTCAAGAAGCTGCTCATTTTTCGGAACTGTCGATATCGGACCACTATAACATATATCTGCCACACAAACTGAACGATCGGAATCAAATGTTTGTATGGAAAACTTTCACATTTCACAATATATATTCACGAAATTTGGCCCAGGTTATTTTCTAAAGCAATAATGTATTCTCCGAAGAAATTGTTCAGATCGGTTAACTATAGCATATAGCTGACATACAAACTGAACGATCGGAATCAAGCTCTCGTATGGAGAACTTTCACATTTCACAAGATATATTCACGAAATTTGGTATAGATTATTTTTTAAGCCAACAATGTAATCTCCAAAAAAATTGTTCAGAACGGATTACTATAGCATATATAGCTTCCAAACTGAACACATAGTAACAGAAATGCACCTACGAAGGGTATTTAGCTTCGGTGCAACCGAAGTTAACGTTTTTTCTTGTTTTCATTTATGTTCGTATTATTCAGGTACGTATGTACATACATATGAATATTGAAATGGTGTCGGTATTTAGCTCTCATGACAAAATAGTTTGGTGTCTAGATATCATTCATCATAATTATTTATGGAGTTCATTTTTGAAATAATTTGTTAGTGTCACAGGGTGTACAGGTAGGTGGTAACGGAAATTCTTCGATTACAATAGTTATAAATCTATGCTCTGCAAATTTCTGAACATTGACCATTAAATATACCGGGTCGGTTTATTAGGAAGGTTAAATCTTTAATTGACCGGGAGTTCCATCGGTCTTTATACTCAGGGCTGGAAGTGTTCAAAAATTAATAACAAAAATATAAAGTAAATTTTGAAACTTCAAAAAATAGGAAAGCCAGCCATAGGAAATGTCAGTAATAATCTCTTCAGTCGTACGTATTATTTCATACAAGCAGAAGCATGTATGATAAAATAATGATAAGGAAAAGTATTGATGAGATGTTACGACGAAAGCACAAGCCCTAACAGCTACTTTGCATTTCAAGTGTCGGCACTGGCAATTACATCCTCTTTAAGTAATATTAACTCAGGCAACGAACAGCCATTAGTAAATACGTATGTATCTACGTAGACAAAGTATACTATATATGTATGTGTGTGCTATATACTTGTAAGTATAAATGCGTGTGATCCATCATACTAAAGATTTTATGATACAGTTCTCTAATATTTATCTAACTACTTGGTTGTATGTTCTTGTATATATTATATATATATATTATATGTATTTATAATGTTTGAATGTCTTTTTTTTAATTAATGCTTAAGGCTCAGACAGTCTGACATAAACTACCAATATCGAATGTATCTGTGATAAATATAGCAAAGCATATTATCAGCATGCACAATATGTATGTGTATTGTATATCTGTATATATAACGGTATTTTAATTAAATTAATTTCGTGATGTGTCTCCCGCATGATTCGTTGAAATTAGATTTCCGGTGTTTTTAGCGCCTTTTAACAAAAGCTTAATAATTAATACAGCCTTAGTTAATAAGGATGTGAGTGACACCCACGCATATGCGTATATGTGTGTAGATACTGGCAATTAATCGCGTGGGCTGTTCAGTTATTAAATGCGCTTTTAAAGCAATTAGCTCGATTAAGCTGTTAAAGGTTTCGAAATATTCTTAAGCTCAATATGCTCATTAAGACATTATCTTTGAGCATACAAATGTTGTATAGTCCTCTTGAAAAATATAATTTATTGAATATAAGTTCCACAAAATTATATAACAAAGTTAGTTAGTTCTTAAAAAACATAATTTCTTGACACAAAAATATATTACAAATTATATCGTTAGAAACATTAGATCTGGACAAAAAACCATTTTATAATCGCCTTGGGCTAGAGCGTTAATTCCATATGTCTTCTATAAAAATATATATTTTAACTCATTAAAATAAACACATTTTGTTTACTGTTTTTGATACAAATTCGATCTTTTGTTTTGAATTCATTTCGCTAACTTTGTTGCAATAATTAAGAGCACTTGTGAATGGCTTTTATTTATTTTACAAAACTGAGGTACACATACGAATTTAGAAATTCGAACACAAATTTTTTCTTGTCGTTGTACGATCCAATGACGGGACACGGACAATATTTTGTTCAAATTATCTCTGATGAAGGAACCAGATTATATAAAATTATAATATGTTATATTATATCCAATATTAAAAGTTTAGTTAATTTCGACGAACTCTTCAAGATCTTACCATATATAAGGTTTATAGGAGTATTGACCCGGTTTGATCTTTTTTGCCAATAAATGCTCCCAAGTTTCATCAAGGTTCCTCACATGTAATTACTACACATATTGAATAAAACCAGCCGGGTGTTCGAAAATCCCGACATTAGTCAAAGATAGGCTAAGTCAAGTTCTCGCCTAATGTTATGTCATTTTGGCAAAAAGATACTCTGTTTTGAGTAAAACACGCCCTCTTAATTTTATTGCGATAACTACATATTGATTAATATTAGGGTGCTAAAAGATATATTGATTCAACCCATTTTAGACATACAGGTACATACATTCTTTTATCAGGAAAGAATTTTCTCCGAATTACAATTATGTATCTCACACATTGACCAATATTTTATGTAAAAAGTTAATTATAGGTACTTAGGTCTGTAAATTAGGTACCTAGGGGCATGATGCGATTTGCACAATTTGAGGTGGCATATTTCAAAGGCAATATGCGTTCAAAGTTTTATCTCGTATTTTATTTTTTCTAGGTTTGTACACTGGGACGTCAAAGAATCAAAAACAATTTACTGAATTTGGTTGAAATCGGTAGTGGGGTCTTGAGATATGTGATCATTTATAAGTGGGCGGTGCCAGGTCCATCCTCCAATTTTGATCCTGGCTCCTTTAAAGTCCTTTCATACTATCTCGGTGATAGTATTTTATGTATGCCCGTTATATAGGAAGTGAGTCGGATTATAATCCGATTTCAACCACTTTCACACTGTCGCCAGGAGTTCTTTCAAAACTTACGATAGACGAATTTGGTTATTGTAGCTATAGTGGTTTTCATTGGTACTGTTTTTTGACGTGGCGGGTCTCAAACCCAGCGCACAACCCTGTGGAGGGGCTTACACTCCTGCTCTCTGAGATTCGGTATAAGGAAACTGTGGGACGGCATTTCAAACTCTTTGCGTTTAGCTGCAACCGAAACCATTGGTTTTCGGAAAATGCAAAAGAACTGCTGGTAGGACTAGGGGTGCGGTGTCGCTGCGGAGAGAAAGCAGACTACCTACCTCACAACGGTACGATCGACCACAACACGTGCGGGATGGGATAGATACCGAGAGTTGAAAAGGGAAGCGGAACACATTTGTAGACAGAAAAAGTAAGATGCCGAAATGAGTGAGTATGAAGCGCTTGACAAGGGTAATGCTCAAAAATTCTACAAAAATATGCGGCGGCTAACAGAAGGTTTCAAGACCGGAGCATACTCTTGTAGAAGCCTAGAAACCCAGTGAATGCATAACGTCAGGAGAAGGCGAACCCGATTCCGAAATCGATGTCGATGGAGCAGACGTTTCTTTGCCCGACCATGAAGAAGTTGCCGGCCGAGCTATCCAAACACGGCGGTGAAGAACTGATAATGAGCATGCATCAGCTTCTTTGTAAAATATGGTCGGCCGAAAGCATGGGCAACAATTGGAATTTAAGTGTGCTCTGCCCAATCCACAAAAAGAGGGACCCCACAATCTGCGCTAACTACCCTGGACCTTATCAGTGTGGCTTTAGACCTGGCAAACCAACATCCGACCAGATATTCATCATGCGCAAAATCTTGGAAAAAACCGTGAAAGGAAAATCGACACACACTACTTTTTCGTCGATTTTAAAGCTGCTTTCGACAGCACGAAAAGGAGCTGCCTTTATGCCGCGATGTCTGAATTTGGTAACCCTGCAAATCAAAGCTGTGTAAACTGAGTTTGAGCAAAAAAGCTTCGTCAGGATCGGGAAGGACCTCTCCGAGCCGTTCTATACCAAACGAGGTTTCAGACAGGGCGATTCCCTATCGTGCGGCTTCTTCAATCTGCTGCTGGAAAAATAATTCGAGATGCAGAGCTTAAACGAGTAGGTAAAATCTTTTATAAGAGTGTTCAGCTGCTGGCGTATACCGATGATATTGATTCGCGTTGGCCATGGCGAATATCGCATTCGATGGAACGATGAGCTGTATGAGATATATGATGACATTGACACTGAAAGCATAATTCAGTGAATTAAAAGAGAGCGGCTACGCTGGCTATATCATATTGCCCGAATGGACAAAAATGCTCCAGCTCTGAAAGTATTCGACGCAGTACTCGCCGGAGGAAGATGAGGAAAAGGAAGACCTCCACTCTGTGTAAAGAAGGAGTAGGACCTCGCTTCGTTTGGAATACCCAATTGGCGCCACGTAGCGAAAAGAACAAACGACTGGAGCGCTGTTGTTGACTCGGCTATAATCGCGTAAGCGACGTCTACGCCATTAAAGAAGAAGAAGCTACAGTGGTTTAGGATATATGGACATTACACTTATTGGAGAACGGGGCTACGTCCACTTTTTTCGGATGACTTTACTCCATATGATTAGTGATGGTATATGAGGTACCTTAATGAATCTCAATTAATGAGTTTGTGGCATGTTAATAGTAAGTAGTATTAGTAAAAATAAATAAAATCGGGTCGATACCACCCCAAATCCTATATTCGACATATGAATAGTGTGCCGAATAAACATTATGTCGAATTCGTTGGTCGGTGTATGAGTTTTGTATATGTATATACATATATATATACCGGCTAGAGTTATGTTATTTTTGTTCAGAATTGTATGTAATTTCATCATGGAAAGTCTTTCGTTTGAACAAGGTCTATAAAGCATTTAACTGTTTTATTAAAACTCACGTTCTATCACGTTCGCACGCTTCGCTCAACTTATATAATATATCAACATAATCGACCATGTGAGAGCATTATTCGCCACACCATCTTAAGACCCAGTATTTATTCCGTCATTCGCAAAAACTCTGACTGACGTATGGAACGTTTTGACGCATTTTACGTTGGGATCTTAAATTGGAAGCATACAAAATACAGCATGTCCAAGAACTGAAGCCGCGCGACCTTCCCAAGCGCGATCGCTTTCAAGAAGGTTCGACATTTTCGAGACAAATTTTGTTCAGCGATAAGGTCCATATCTGGCTCAATGCGTATTTGAACAAGCAAAATGCAGTAATTGGGACGTAGAGTAACCTCAGTGGCGTAGCTACAACTTCGGACGCCCGGGGCCAAGGATGTTCTGCCGCTCTCCTTTATCTACCTACCTACAAGTTTCATGAGGTGGTTCGAACAAAAGTGTTTTTTTACAAAATGTCTTCGATATTAAGTATATAAAATTTAGGAACTAGAAGCCACACAAATTCTGAAGTTCCAAAATTCTCACCATACGGTTTTTGAGGAAATTGATAGTAAATTTACAAGACATCTTATTAAAAGCCATAGAAAAAACCCATTTTCGCCCTATACGAGTATCTTGTACATTTTTGACACAATTTTCAGGAATTTTTGCCCGAATTAGAGTTTTTAAATACCATTTTTGAAAGTTTGGAGAAATAAAAGTATTTGTTACATTCAAAGCATAAATTAACTGTGAGAGTGACACGTCGCGAGGACTTTGGACTCAACTAATGAACCATCAGAGACGCGGCTGAGGCCAACATTTGAAAGCAATAATCTTCAAAAATAAATGCCAAAGAACGTTTTTTCGAATGATAATAAACATTCCTCATTAAATTGAAGTTTCTGTGTTTTTTCTTTAAAAACCTCGAAATGGATTACCCTTTTTATGTATGTATGTATATTTTTGTATAATATATGGATTCCGATCCTCTGGTTAACGTAATAGTAAAAACTGTTCTTTTGCATCCGAATATAGCCCGTGATGTCGTTATCGTATGGCTACGTACAAATATACAATTTTTGGTCACCTCTAGTG
The DNA here is from genome assembly GCF_023373825.1 of Bactrocera dorsalis. Taxonomy (NCBI): domain Eukaryota; kingdom Metazoa; phylum Arthropoda; class Insecta; order Diptera; family Tephritidae; genus Bactrocera; species Bactrocera dorsalis. The sequence goes on from NW_026038144.1 coordinate 16,680, forward strand.
AAAGGAATTGAGTTATTTTTCATTTTGATAAATCGTTGCGTGCGTATTTGTTCAATTTAAGAATACGATATAAGTAAAGTGGTACACATTCATCTATATACATAAATAAAAACGAATCGCCAAAATGTATGTACGCGCATCACTTTCATACGACTGAACCAAATTTGATAATTCTTTTTTTAAAATGTTCGTTGAGGTTTAGGGATGGTTTATGCGGAGAAAAAAACTCGAAAAATTGCCGGAAAACCCCTAAAAGCGGCCCTTTTCTTTTTCCCATAGAAACGAATGGATGTTTGTTTATTAGCAACGCTAAGGGAACGACTGAACCAATCTTGATGAAATTTGCAGAGAATGTTCTGCGTGGATTGGGGAAAGTTTAGAAATAAAAAAACCTGTATGTCATTCATGAGGAAAAGTCGGAAAATTGAACAATTCCAAAAAGTTAATTTTTTCCATACAAATTTTTTATTCAATTTTTTTGTTTTGGTTTTCAATTATTTAAATCTTTCAAATTTGGCGTTTGCTTCAAAAATTTTTTAAAATTATACAGTGAAAATGTTATGTGTTTTTTACACAAAGTGATCAATTATAGATTGAAATTTGTCACGATGCCATGAAGAGGTCGCGCTAATATCGGTCGGCGTTCTTTTTGGCATCAACACATTAGCAGCCCAAGGCACATGAACGAGTGCTCCCAGGATGCGATGACATTCGTACGGTATTATGGGTCGCGATCAATCAGAAAGCGATCGTCACGATGTCACAGCAAGACTTTTCAAGCAACAGCTTCGATGGACATTATCTTGAAGCAACGCATATATGGTGCTGTTAGACGCTAGATGTACCCTGTTGAGTGGCAAAAGAGAGGTTTGCCGCACGCACACATTCTTCTTTGGATGGTGGAAGGTGATTACACCAGATCAAATTGATGAAATCATTCAATCATGCGGCAATTCCTGATGCAAAGAAAGATTCAGTATTATACGAAGTGATGAAAACCAATAAGATTCATGTCAATAAATGCACGAAACAGTATCCACGTACTTTTCTTTCGGAAACACAAACTAGAAATGATGGATATCCACTCTATCGGCGTCGCTCACCAGACGACAACGGCAGAACATTTAGCATTCAGTTAAGAGGCGGGAGTATCGAAGTTGACAACACATGGATCGTACTATATTCTCCACTGTTGTCTAATTCACATTCAAAACTCATATCAATGTTTAGTATTGCAGTTTGGTGTAATCGATAAAATACGTTTGTAAGTACGTCGCCAATGGACGCAACATGGCGATTATTGGTCTTGAACGATACGGTCGATACGTGACCTGCAATAAAGCGCTTTGTAGGATATTTACTTTTGCAATTCATGAAAGTTTTCCGACTGTTGTGCGTCTCGCAGTTAATTTGGAGAATGGCCAAAGAGTGTATTTCAACCCAGAGAATACAGTATAGCCAGTGGAAAACATCGAGAGCAACAAAATTAACATTGACGAGTTTTTTCTCAACTTTCGTCAGTGATTCGTTTGTGAGAACATTGCTCTATTCGAAAATACCTTGGTATTATACATGTAATGCATCGTCGAATAGTTACGCAGAAAGTAAGGCCAACCAGTAGATTGACATCCAGGTGTCTTATCAACTAATGCATTAGGACGAATTTACACAATCCAACCGAAAAACGACGATTGTTTCTATCTTCGGTAGCTATTGATTAATGTACGCGGTTCAACTTTATTTGAGTCATTGTTTACTGTGAATGGTATATGGGAATATGTGAAAGTTTTGGAGAAGTAAGCCAGCAATTACAAATGCTGGAACACGCTAATCACTGGAATGAAAATGAAGTTCGCATACTTTTCGATATAAACATCGACATTGTCAAAGACATTTCACATCCTCTTCGCTAAAAATTGGAAATGGTACAATAACGGTTGATACTTCCGGTGGTTCGATATCAATTCCATCTTCCCTTTATCAATTCACAAAAGATGAACTCATCACAAATGTTCGGACATTGGCCAAATTATCGTAACTACGATTCCTTAAGTGCACGTGCAATGTTAGCTGCCAAAAATACCGATGTTTTTGACTTCAACTGGAAGATTTAAAGTCAAATCGATCGATCGTATGAAGACGATGCCGTGAATTATCCAGTGGTAGTACTAAATTCTTTGGACAGGCTTGGTATGCCACCGTATCATTTGCGTCTCAAAGTAAGATCCGTCCGTGTGTAATGGAACCTGACTGATTGTGACGCACCTATCGAATACAAGGAGGAGAATGCTTGATTCTACGAATTCTTTTGAGGTCTAAGGATTTCTCTTTTAAGTTCAAAGGTATTCCGTTTCCAGTGAAAATTGAATTTGAGATGTCAATCAACAGGACCTAAATATAGTCGCATAGTGTGAGGCATAAATTTGGAAATGCTATGTTTTTCACACGGCCGTGGCGTGCTCACGAGTTGGAAAACCACCTTTTCTGTACACCGGAACAGAAACCGAAAAATGTTGTTTATAAAGCTGCGTTACATTGAAAAAAAAATTAAATGAGAAATTTAACTTTCTTTTCATTACAAACCATATAATTTCACGCAGGACAACGGCTGCGGGGTCAGCTAGTTTATTATATATCTGCCTTTTTGAAAAATCCGTTGTAAATTCATGATTTTTGACATGATTTGCGACTAAGGTATATCACTGTATAGAGGATGGGGCGATGATCCGATTTCGCGCACAGGCAATATCAACATTCTCAATGTTCCAAAGTTCCAAGGAATAAGGGCAAGTTTATCAAGATATCTCAATTTTTACTCAAGGTATCGCTTTCATAGACAAATGAACAGACGAAAAGGAATTTAATTCGCCTCGTCATTTTGATATTTATGTACATATAATATAATATTATATCTTGATTAATTTTAAGTGTTACAAGTAATTGTTAGATGAACCATTATGTTCTTTATACCATGTTACGAACTTAATTAATAAATAAATCACCAGTTGTATTTGTTAAGTGGAGTGTAATACGAAGGGTATAATGTTAATATTCACAAAAATATATACATTTTTGCAAATTTGATATCGAAAGTTTGATATTTTTTATTTGCAGATATATACTCAACGCAAACATCCTCAAACTATTCACCGTCTGTATCGGATGGCACATTAACACCAAATTCGGTACAAAATCATGAACACATAACACCACATCTTGCTCATATACAAACCATGCAATACTTTCCGCAACAGCGTTCCAACGGAGGTGTTAACCAAAACGAAAATCAAGGTAAACGAGTTAATATTGACGGAAACGAAATGGGAGGTAATGAAGATGCCAAACCAACAGAAAAAAGTTCTGCGGAGACACTTAACACAACTAAACTTGAAGAAAGCAATGTTAATTCGAATATTCAACACAAACGACAAGTGCGCCTTCATCGGCAGCACCTTTACCACCATGGAGAGTATCACACTGCGAAGCTTGTTACAAAACTGAGAAAAATCGAAAGAGTCGCGACAAAGTTTGATAAGTTGACAGGAGATGGCATTAAGGGAAGCAACGTTGATGGGTCTTATCAATGTCAGTTCTGTGAAAAATCATTTCCGCGGCTTGGTTATTTAAAAAAACACGAACAGGTGAGACTCAGTAAGATAGGGGTAATAATACCCTTTATAATAGTATAAGAAAAATTAAATTTTTTAATTTTTGTTCATTTTGATTTATTTACACTATATGTTTATATCAATTTAGTTAAGTATAAGATGAGAAGAAGATTAGGAATAAATTTCTTATTAATTATGGCAATATGGTATGTTGGTTTAGGACCAGCTTAACGTATGCAATAAAAATATAAAATATTTTGATTTATGAAATGCATTTTTGGTAAATCCCTTACGACTCTTGTTAATTGTATTTGAATATTTGCTTACATTGCGGATATAAGTTGGTAAGCAAGCAAAGTATCCTAAATTGATAAAAACTAATATTGAGAAGTATCGACGATCCCGTATTTTCCTCAAACATAAACTTTTTGGAAATATTTTGATGTTTCATAAAGAAACAATAATTTTTTTAAACAAATTTCTTGGTAAATTTAAAAAGCCATTAATGATAATAATGATTTCCATGATAAAAGAGAGGGACTATTCTTGGTACTTTGGAAGATAATAATACTTAATCTGTTCTTCTTCTTCTTTATTGGCGTAGACGCCGCTTACGCGATTATAGCCGAGTTAACAACAGCGTGCCAGTCGTTTCTTCTTTTCGCTACGTGGCGTCAATTGGATATTTCAAGCGAAGCCAGGTCCTTCTCCACTTAGAGTGGAGGTCTTCCTCTTCCTCTGCGTTGAATACTTTCAAAGCCGGAGTGTTTTCGTCCATTCGGACAACATGATCTAGCCAGCGAAGCCGCAGTCTTTTAATTCGCTGAACTATGTCAATGTCGTCATATATCTCATACAGCTCATCGTTCCATCGAATGCGATATTCTCCGTGGCCAACGCGCAAAATACCATAAATCTTTTGCAGAACTTTTCTTTCGAAACTCGCAACGTCGACTCATCAGTTGTTGTCATCGTCCAGGCCTGTGCACCATATAGCAAGACGGAAATTATGAGTGACTTATAGAGTTTAGTTTTCGTTCTGCGAGAGAGGGCTTTGCTTCTCAATTGCCTACTCAGTCCGAAGTAGCAGCACTTGTTGGCAAGAGTTATCCTGCGTTGGATTTCCAGGCTGACATTGTTGGTGGTGTTTATGCTGGTTCCCAATTATACGAAACTGTCTACAACTGTCAACAGTGACGTGAGAGCCATGTCGCGAGTGCGACGACTGTTTGTTTGATGACAGGAGATATTTCGTCTTGCCATCGTTCACCGCCAGACCCATCTCCTTTGCTTCCTTGTTTAGTCTGGAGAAAGCAGAACTAACGGCGCGGGTGTTGAAGCCGATGATATCAATGTCATCGGCATACGCCAGCAACTGTACACTCTTATAAAATATTTTACCTGCTTGGTTAAGTTCTGGAGCTCGAATTAATTTTCTCCAGCAGCAGATTTAAGAAGTCGCACTATAGGGAGTCGCCTTGTCTGAAACCTCGTTTGGTATAGAACGGCTCGGAGAGGTCCTTCCCGATCCTGACGAAGCTTTTTTGCTCAAACTCAGTTTACACAGCCGTATTAGATTTGCGGGGTTAGCAAATTCAGACATCGCGGCATAAGGCAGCTCCTTTTCGTGCTGTCGAAAGCAGCTTTGAAATCGACGAAAAGGTGGTGTGTGTCGATTTTCCTTTCACGGTTTTTTCGCAGATTTTGCGCATGGTGAATATCTGGTCGGATGTTGATTTGCCAGGTCTAAAGCCCCATTGATAAGGTCCAATCAGTTCATTGACGGTGGGCTTCAACCTTTCACAAGCTCGATAGAAACTTATACGCGATGTTGAGGAGGCTTATCCCACGGTAGTTGTCGCAGATTGTGAGGTCTCCCTTTTTATGGATTAGGCATAGCACACTTAAATGCCAACCGTTGGACATGTTTTCGTCCGACCATATTTTACAAAGAAACCGATGCATGCTGCTTATCAGTTCTTCGCCGCCGTGTTTGTTATTCTTCAGGCGGGTAATTGCTATTCGAACTTTTTTTTGATGGATGAAGTCATGTGTAGAAGTTCACGCACGTGAGGAAAGTTCTCTGATCGCCATTCACTTGGGAGTGGCCAAAAGCGATTCTTTTACATATGACTCAAGCAGCTCACGACTTCTGGTCTTTCACCAAGTATTCTCTGGGTAGCCTAAGAACATCCGATTGAAGGCGAGCTAAAGTGAGAAGGCGAAACATCCGCTACATAGGCTGGGTTTGGGACCCGCCACGTAAAAAATCATACCAATGAAAAGGAACATAATCTGTTACTAATATAAAATAATTACTTTATATTAAATAATGTTGCGAAAGAATTGAACATATATATAATATAATACATTATTCGGCGAAAGAGTGAAGTCATTGTTATTTTATCTATATAAATAAAAATGAATCGCCAAAATGTATGTACGCGCATCACTTTCATACGACTGAACTAAATTTGATAATTCTTTTTTTAAAATGTTCGTTGAGGTTTAGGGATGGTTTATGCGGAGAAAAAAACTCGAAAAATTGCCGGAAAACCCCTAAAATCGGCCCTTTTCTTTTTCCCATAGAAACGAATGGATGTTTGTTTATTAGCAACGCTAAGGGAACGACTGAACCAATCTTGATGAAATTTGCAGAGAATGTTCTGCGTGGATTGGGGAAAGTTTAGAAATAAAAAAACCTGTATGTCATTCATGAGGAAAAGTCGGAAAATTGAACAATTCCAAAAAGTTAATTTTTTCCATACAAATTTTTTATTCAATTTTTTTGTTTTGGTTTTCAATTATTTAAATCTTTCAAATTTGGCGTTTGCTTCAAAAATTTTTTAAAATTATACAGTGAAAATGTTATGTGTTTTTTACACAAAGTGATCAATTATAGATTGAAATTTGTCACGATTCCATGAAGAGGTCGCGCTAATATCGGTCGGCGTTCTTTTTGGCATCAACACATTAGCAGCCCAAGGCACATGAACGAGTGCTCCCAGGATGCGATGACATTCGTACGGTATTATGGGTCGCGATCAATCAGAAAGCGATCGTCACGATGTCACAGCAAGACTTTTCAAGCAACAGCTTCGATGGACATTATCTTGAAGCAACGCATATATGGTGCTGTTAGACGCTAGATGTACCCTGTTGAGTGGCAAAAGAGAGGTTTGCCGCACGCACACATTCTTCTTTGGATGGTGGAAGGTGATTACACCAGATCAAATTGATGAAATCATTCAATCATGCGGCAATTCCTGATGCAAAGAAAGATTCAGTATTATACGAAGTGATGAAAACCAATAAGATTCATGTCAATAAATGCACGAAACAGTATCCACGTACTTTTCTTTCGGAAACACAAACTAGAAATGATGGATATCCACTCTATCGGCGTCGCTCACCAGACGACAACGGCAGAACATTTAGCATTCAGTTAAGAGGCGGGAGTATCGAAGTTGACAACACATGGATCGTACTATATTCTCCACTGTTGTCTAATTCACATTCAAAACTCATATCAATGTTTAGTATTGCAGTTTGGTGTAATCGATAAAATACGTTTGTAAGTACGTCGCCAATGGACGCAACATGGCGATTATTGGTCTTGAACGATACGGTCGATACGTGACCTGCAATAAAGCGCTTTGTAGGATATTTACTTTTGCAATTCATGAAAGTTTTCCGACTGTTGTGCGTCTCGCAGTTAATTTGGAGAATGGCCAAAGAGTGTATTTCAACCCAGAGAATACAGTATAGCCAGTGGAAAACATCGAGAGCAACAAAATTAACATTGACGAGTTTTTTCTCAACTTTCGTCAGTGATTCGTTTGTGAGAACATTGCTCTATTCGAAAATACCTTGGTATTATACATGTAATGCATCGTCGAATAGTTACGCAGAAAGTAAGGCCAACCAGTAGATTGACATCCAGGTGTCTTATCAACTAATGCATTAGGACGAATTTACATAATCCAACCGAAAAACGACGATTGTTTCTATCTTCGGTAGCTATTGATTAATGTACGCGGTTCAACTTTATTTGAGTCATTGTTTACTGTGAATGGTATATGGGAATATGTGAAAGTTTTGGAGAAGTAAGCCAGCAATTACAAATGCTGGAACACGCTAATCACTGGAATGAAAATGAAGTTCGCATACTTTTCGATATAAACATCGACATTGTCAAAGACATTTCACATCCTCTTCGCTAAAAATTGGAAATGGTACAATAACGGTTGATACTTCCGGTGGTTCGATATCAATTCCATCTTCCCTTTATCAATTCACGAAAGATGAACTCATCACAAATGTTCGGACATTGGCCAAATTATCGTAACTACGATTCCTTAAGTGCACGTGTAATGTTAGCTGCCAAAAATACCGATGTTTTTGACTTCAACTGGAAGATTTAAAGTCAAATCGATCGATCGTATGAAGACGATGCGGTGAATTATCCAGTGGTAGTACTAAATTCTTTGGACAGGCTTGGTATGCCACCGTATCATTTGCGTCTCAAAGAAAGATCCGTCCGTGTGTAATGGAACCTGACTGATTGTGACGCACCTATCGAATACAAGGAGGAGAATGCTTGATTCTACGAATTCTTTTGAGGTCTAAGGATTTCTCTTTTAAGTTCAAAGGTATTCCGTTTCCAGTGAAAATTGAATTTGAGATGTCAATCAACAGGACCTAAATATAGTCGCATAGTGTGAGGCATAAATTTGGAAATGCTATGTTTTTCACACGGCCGTGGCGTGCTCACGAGTTGGAAAACCACCTTTTCTGTACACCGGAACAGAAACCGAAAAATGTTGTTTATAAAGCTGCGTTACATTGAAAAAAAAAATTAAATGAGAAATTTAACTTTCTTTTCATTACAAACCATATAATTTCACGCAGGACAACGGCTGCGGGGTCAGCTAGTAAACTATATTATAGGTCGTAGACTCACTTAGTCTTGATATCTGGAATATTGGTACTAAAACCCACCTCAAATGAGATATATGTGATATAAACTCAACCAAAGAGACTATATTTAAAATCCTGAGTGTAAAAATTCAAGAGAATATATATATATACATATATATATATGAGACGGATATCACTATATTAGGTATAAGATCTTGATGATCCACTTTTCGTTTCCTATAACCATTCGCTTCAGAAATGATTCGATTTCATTTCGTTTCAGCAAAGACTTTTCTTCGACTTTTACAACGACCAAGGTGAAGTGCATCTTTCACATCGAAATTTCCAAAACGGAAGCAAGAGAATAATTGTTTTGCTACACTAGCTGATACAGCATCGTCTCCGCAAACTTCGCAAATTTCATTGGTATCTTGCGCGGCATTCTTCCCTCTTTTATACAAAAATTTCAAAATATAGCGAATTTCTTTATTATTTTCACTCGTTTTCGAACAGCTGTAATATTTTTCCCAACTTCGCCGAATTTAATTTTATAGTTAAATGAAGCCTAAAATTTCACCTTTCCTGTACTATAAGATATAACACAATGTGATTGGTAGCACTGGAGATATACGACTGCAACGACTTTTTTGGTTTGTGAAATATGTATATTAAACCCATTAAGGGGAGGGGTCACATACTAAATAAGAGCTTTATGTCATATTGTGAAGCGTAGTTATCACACTTCATAAGTTTTCATTTAGTGGCCGTGGTAGTCTTCAGATTACGCCCATGAGTCTCCTTTGGATGCCAAGGCACACGTATACCAAGTTTCAAATCTTATTAAAGTTAGCAAATAAACGGATAGACAGTCACTTAAACTTATCCCGTCATCCTGATCATATTTATATATAAAAAGTACGTGTCACGTTGTTTTTCAGCGATGGACTCCTAAGCTACTGAACCGATTTTAGTAAAATTTAGCACACTGTGTCCAGTTCGGACCAACTTAGAAGATAGGATAGTTAAAACCATTCATAAATAAATAATATAGTGAAAGCTTTCTTAAAAGAACGCGCTATTAACCACACGCATTGTTGATGTGTATTAAGAACGGTCTATTATGCGGACAATTTTATTAACTGGACAGAAACACTAGTAACCAGACATTGAAAAAGCAGTCTTAAATTCGTTATTTTTATACTCTCGCAACAAAGTTGCTAAAGAGAGTATTATAGTTTTGTTCACATAACGGTTGTTTGTAAGTCCTAAAACTAAAAGAGTCAGATATAGGGTTATATATACCAAAGTGATCAGGGTGACGAGTAGAGTTGAAATCCGGATGTCTGTCTGTCCGTCCGTCTGTCCGTCCGTCTGTCCGTGCAAGCTGTAACTTGAGTAAAAATTGAGATATCATGATGAAACTTGGTACACGTATTTCTTGGCTCCATAAGAAGGTTAAGTTCGAAGATGGGCAAAATCGGCCCACTGCCACGCCCACAAAATGGCGGAAACCGAAATCCTATAAAGTGTCATAACTAAGCCATAAATAAAGATATTAAAGTGAAAATACAAAGCACAAAGGATCGCATTAGGGAGGGGCATATTTGGACGTAATTTTTTTGGAAAAGTGGGCGTGGCCCCGCCCCCTACTAAGTTTTTTGTACATATCTCGGAAACTGCTATAGCTATGTCAACCAAACTCTATAGAGTTGTTTCCTTCAGGCATTTCCATACACAGTTCAAAAATGGAAGAAATCGGATAATAACCACGCCCACCTCCCATACAAAGGTTATGTTGAAAATCACTAAAAGTGCGTTAACCGACTAACAAAAAATGTCAGAAACACAAAATTTTACGGAAGAATTGGCAGAAGGAAGCTGCACCCAGGCTTTTTTTTAAAATTGAAAATGGGCGTGGGGGTCGCCCACTTATGGACCAAAAACCATATCTCAGGAAATGCTCGACCGATTTCAATGAAATTCGGTATATAATATTTTCTTAACACCCTGATGACATGTACGAAATATGGGTGAAATCGGTTCACAACCACGCCTTCTTCCAATATAACGCTATTTTTAATTCCATCTGATGCCTTCTCTGTATAATATATACACTAGGAACCAATGATGATAGCGGAATAAAACTTTACACAAATACGGTATTTGAGCTGAGGTATCACGTTTAAAAAAATATGTAAATGACGGATAATGAAATCTCGATTATCACTTTATCATGCGAGAGTATAAAATGTTCGGTGACACCCGAACTTAGCCCTTCCTTACTTGTTTCCAATGAATTTTATTTGTATGAACATATTCAAAATTAAACCTTGAGTACAATCCCTTGGATTCTTATACCTACAAAATGTTTTCGCCTTTATACATAAATAACAACGCGTGGCCGGATCCCCCAGTTTATATATATTTGAATTCTTGCCTATCTCAATTAATTTTCACTATTACAAACAACCGTTAGGTGAACAAAACTCTCTTGAAACATGTTGCGAGAGTATAAAAACAATATCAAAATAATTAGTTCAGGTCAGAAATTTGTTATAGTAAGTAAACAAGAAAACCGAACGCATTTATTATATATAGCTTTCTAGTAATTATAAAGCATTATCCATGAAGTCCCAAATTTAAACTTCCAACTTCGAGTTTTCACACACACTCTCAATTTTATTAAGATAACCCAAATATTGGCCGAAATATGCGGTATAAAGTCAGCCGGAAGTTCGAAAAGCTTTATTTTAGGTATATGGAGACTAAGAGAAGTATTGACACCATTCAACCCACATATAGCACACAGACGTACTACTATCAGGAAAGAATTCTCTCTGAATTTCAATTATACGAGTATGTATCTAACACATTGACCAATATTTTCGGTAAAAAGACCACTACAAGTATAGACAGTTCAGTACCTAGGGGATTGAACAGTTTTAGTTGAATTTCGACAATTTTTGGTCATAAAGTGCAAAGTTTATCCCCTTATAATAATTGCTTTTGATTTGTACACTCGAATAGAAAGAATCAGATGGAATTTAAATTTGTATTCTAAGGAAAGTAGGTGTTGCTGTAGTCCGATTGTAACATTAAAATGTCAGAGGACTGCCACATATCAAATTTGGTAGAAATCGGACTAGCGGGTCCTGAGATACGTGATTTTACCCAAAAATCGACGGACTACTCCCATTTTACAATATTGACACCGGCTTGTTCAAAATCCTCTCATAGCACCTCGGGCAGTGGCGGATTAAGTATTTTGCCGCCCTAGGCCCTGTCTGATTAACCGTCCTTTTTAAAGGATGAAATTTTATTTCTTTGAGTCCGTTCATATTATTAAGATATAATATTTATTTCATAAAAGTATAATTATTAAACAATACAAATAAATATTAACAACATAAATAACAGTCAGTTTTCTTAAACTATAATGTATAACTTAATTTTCAAATATCTTCTTTCTGGCTTTCGTCTGAGCAAAATCATCAATTATGTCGTTGTAATCAATTTCTTGAACTAGTTTGGGCTTCAATTGACAGTAATGCTAAAGCATTGAGTCTCTCTTGGCCCATACTTGCGCGTAAATACGTTTTGACTCTTTTCAAGGTGGAAAAAGATCTTTCTTCTGAACAGTTCGTAGCCGGAATACTCAAAAAAAATACGTAGAGCAATGTCTACATTGGATAAACATCTTGAAGATTTTGAGAATGCAAAAAAATTGTATATTCCTTGCGCGGAACGAATATCTTTTGTGTTCATTAGAGAATCTTTGAGTGCAAATGAACACATTAATTGGGGAAAGTATCTTCCAAATCATCAGAATACTTAGTAACTAATTCATCTGCAAGAATTTTTAATTCATCGGTATCTATTTCATATAAATTGTCAAAAAAATTAAATTTTTCGTAAAGATTACTATAAGCACTATTACGTCCTGTCAATTGTACACTTAAAGTACCTAAAATTAGATAGTAAACGTTGGTTCGAAAATTTTCTTCTCCAGATAAAGCTGTTCTTTCATTTTCCCGTGACTCGTCAGCCTGAAGTTTTCGGGTTTTTCTACTACGGGTGTCATAGTGGTAATAATTTTGAACTCCAGATAGTGCTTTGGCTTTTTTCATTATCAGAAAATTGCTTATCTCTCATATCATGGAGAAATAATGCCAAAGAATTATATATTCTTATCACAGATGATAAATCAGCTTGAGAATCCTGAAGCTTCTTACTCGCAGCATTAAAGCGATCCAAAATTGCATTCCAAACAACGACTAGAATTGCTGTTTCTAGATGTTGTAATTTTTGCTGCAGTCCTTTAGCTTCAGCTCGCGTAGGAGGTTTTTCATCTTTGTTTTCACCAATAAAGTTTAGTGCAACAATTATTCCAGGCAACTCTTTTTCTAATGTGTAGCATGCATGCATGTCGAGCCGACCAACGACTTTGAGAAAGGCTTTTAAGTCTTAAACTTGTATGCTGTCTTAAAATTTCCCAACGATGTGTCGAAACGGTAAAAAAATTATGTAATTCTTGCAAAGTAGAAAAAACGTCAACTGCTTCGGTAACAGATTCAGCTGCACAAGTTCCCACTAAATTTAAAGAGTGACCAGCATAAGGAACATATTCAGCAAATGGATTAGTTGTTTTGATTTGTGCTTGCACTCCTGAATATAAACCTGACATGTTGCCTGCATTATCGTAAGATTGACCATTGACCATGACAATTCATTATATTTAAACCATTATCCTCAAGAGATTTTAACAAAGCATCTTCAATATCTTTAGCCTTATGGCCAGTATTTGGAATGATTTCCAGAAATCTTTCGACAATTTTACCATTGTTACGTACATATATAAAATACTTAGCAGATTGCACTTCTTTAGAAATATGTTGCAATACTTTATTTTGAATTAATAATATAATTTATTCGTAGATTGTTTTAGATAAATACGAAGTATTTCCACGGCCAGGGTACGCATATAATTTTAAATGTTCTGATAAAAACGGATCAAATTTAGCAAGAAGCTCGACTGAACCTAAAAAATTTCCATTATGGCGATCTCCAATTCATTCTGAATGTCCTCTAAATGACAGTTCTCTTATTGCGAGAGATTTAATTATCACAATTACTCGATGCAAAACTTTTTTCCAGCATAAAATTTCTTCATCGAGCTGCTCCATTAAACGTTGATCAACACGGTCTTGAATGACAGCTCGAGCTTTGAAGTGACTAATGTTAGTTTTGTGAAAATCAGAATTTTCATGAGCTTCAATGCGCGCTTTTGAGTTTTTCCGATCTCTAAACCCTTCACCAGTAAAAGCGTTTACTTCGCCACTCCTACCAAATAGTAAACATAGAGCACAAAATACTGATCCTTTACTTTCTGAATAAATTAACCACTCACGATGTTGAATTTCTCCGTTCTTTAAATTACTTTGGAATAAGCTTTTAGAACAAAACCTCGTTTTATCATTATAAAAATTTCGTGAATTTTTAAAATCCGTTACATTACTTTGTGGTAAACCGTTTATAGTTATAAAATCTCGCGTTTCATCATTTATATTCCATAGAAAAGGATCACCACTCAATTGAAACATATCAGTTGTTGATTGACTTTCTTCCGTATTTTCTAATGAAAGAAAAGTTGACGATGTTTTGTTTGTATTTGTATCTTGAAATAAAGGAGGATTCGATTGTATTTCTTTGGTATCTTGTGCTAAAGTGTCATCTAATCAAGGCTAAAAACCAAATATTCTTTTAGCCACGGGCATTAATTCATTCATTAAATTAACAAACAAATAATGATATTTTTAGCCCTTTTTAGCCTTTTAAAGAACTTTGTCAATTGTATAAGCTCTTATTGCTTCTTATGACTATGTGTGCTATTTGTGTGAACTCGCTGTATATATACTTGAATTTTAATAATATTTTACAATAATTACGAATTATTGCTTTAAGCTATAAAAGATCGTTAATATGCGTCAATATAATTCACAATATTGCGAAAATGAAACATCAATGTTATTAAATTTTTATTTTCTTCAAATTGTTTCTATTTTTCAAAAAATTGGCTATAAAATGAATATATGTATTCAGTTATTTGATTCTATAGAAATCATTTTTAAGAATAAAAATATTTTTATATACAAACAAAAAGATGAATTTTAAATGAATACTTATGTACATCAATTCATATATGAAACACCGGAATCATTGTAAATAAAATTATAAAACATTGTTCAATTTTTTAATCGGCACAATTGTAATATTAACTATTAAAGATACAACAAGTCAACAGAGCTTTGAAAATTCGTCAGAAAAAGCTTATCAATATTCAATTATTTCTGTTATAAAACATTTTTGATCAGTATTGCACTCACGAATAAAAAAGTTAATCAGAAAATGAATTACATTCTATTCCATAGAATTTGTAAATTTATATAAAAAAAATCAAAATAAATTCTTAAATTGTATTGGCGTTACATTATATCAGATTTAAAATTTTGACATTCTGAAAAATTTGCCGCCCCCCAAATTGTGCCGCCCTAGGCCCGGGCCTCGCGGGCCTAGGCGGTAATCCATCACTGACCTCGGGGGTTAAATTAAACGTCTCTAGCACATTTAGGCTTTAGTGAGGAGTTGACGAGGTTAAGTATTATCCGATTTCATCCATTTTCACGCTATCGGTGGAGTCCTAATAACATCTGTATTAGAAGAAGGCCACGCCCATTTTATGCCCACAGGTGTCCCTTGCTACTGTGATCCCTTGTGCAACTTATGGCACTTTATATGTACGTTTTCGGTTAATGGCGCTTTGTAGGAGTGGCAGTCATTTACGAACTCGTACTTTTTTTTTTGCAAACGAACGCGCGTACCCAGTTTCATCAAGGTATCACAATTTTTACAGCTTGCACGCATGGACGGACGATCGAACATACAGACAGTCTCGCGAATTTCTACTCGTCTTGTCATCTTCATCATTTATATATATAACCCTATATGCATCTCGATTAGTTTTAGGTGATACGTACTTCCAAGCAACCATACTATAATCTCAGCTTCTGTATACACTCGTTTCGATGTTACCAAAAGTGTTGTAAATGGTATAAAATAGCAATTGGGTTTAACCGCAAAAACACCATTTCATGGTGCCACAGTTATGCTGAAACGACAGCAATAAAGTGTGCGAGATTCTTATCATTTGTAAAATTTTGCACTGTCAAGTTTTGATATACTTCATCAGTTACTTGTTTGTCTTGACTAGCCGACAGCACCTCCGTTGCTACTACCATTTGTCTTACGATATTTTCTGTATTTATGTTCATGTCTTGATGATTTGGTGAGCAGTTTAAAAAACCATAACCAACACGATAACTTGTTCATATGGTGCAATATGCGTTATGAATCTGCATACAAATTGGCTCATTTTACGAGTTCGTAAGGCGTCTTCGGTGTCAGCGTCAACGTCGGCTGGTACCATCACTGTTCAAAGCAAAAATGCCGCTAAAACGGCTGAAACTATGATTCACCATGTACATATGTACATACAGTACATACGAAATTGAAATGTGTATGTATGTGTTTCTGTGGTGTATTTAAACTTAGATTCATTTAGATTTAGATGCATACTAAAGTATTAGTAAAAGGCTATAGAAGTTGGGGGAAAAATTTATTAAGATGTAAACAAATTTATATCTTGTTATGCCAGTTGGAATGTAGCATTTTGAAGTTTAAAACGAACACAATTACACAAATAAAAATATTAATGAAACGAGAAAAATATTATTACATTAAAAATTTGAGAACAGATGATGTTGCTTAGCCTACTACTACGCATTTGATATATGCACACTAGAGTGGGTCAATTTGTATGGAGCAAAAAAATGCACCAAGCGGTTATCAAAATCGTAAACTACGATGAATTCTAAGAAAATTTGCCCAAGAAACCATGGCTCTAAAATCAAAACGGAGCCTCCGGTTTTTAACGAGAAACTTTTCATTTTGTTTTTTTTTTTTTCAATAAATGAAATGGAAAATAGTAACAACTACTGGAGCCGAAAACATCAAGCTGTGACCGTACAGGTGCTGCTACACCTTCTCAGCAGCGTTCTTTTTGTGATGCATATCAAGTTGATCTTAAGATCTCTATATACTTGCAATTTTGAGAAAGTGCTCTACACAAATTTAAAACATTCAAAAATGTTATTGAATCTTTTAAGAAAACTAACAGTAGTGGTTATGTCTGGATTTGTTCGAAATGAAATTCCAACAGCTTTAGAAGCTGTATAGATAACGGTCTAATTTTGATGTTTAGCTTAATGTTAAAAAAGTTTTTTATGAAATTGGCCATTAAATCATCAATACACAAGAAATGTAAAAGCTCATGGGTTTTGTAATTTTAAGAAATAAAACGTTGTGACCCTTAAAAATAAATTAGATATTTATAAAATAATAGTATTTAGATCGGGTTTTAAAAAGCTTCGGTGATCGGACGAGAACCGATGTATTCAGCGTGGTATGGTCGTTGGCCGCTGTGGTCGGTGTGTGTATATGTTACCTATCCACCCATAAAAATTAAAATAATAATAAATAAAATTCAAACTTTAATAGCTTTCATCTTCCGCGAAATCGTATTGCAGTTAACAATATCATTTTATATCTATATATAAAACAAAAACTTAACTGTTAAGGGCCAAACAAAATATAATATACTTCTAAAGTTCAGAATTAATTAGTTTTAAGGTCTTGTTTGCTGTCCATCCTAGATGTTGCGTTTCGACTTGCAACCGTGACTGCCATAACACCATCGCGATTTTTTTCTATAGTTCGACGTGAAACGCTAGTCAGCAGTTGCACAAAGCGCTCGGTTCCTTGAATATGTGGAGGAATTTGTGGATCCGGAAGTGGAGGATTGTCAAATTCTATGTATTCGAGCAAATGGTCATAGGGTATGTTTGCAGTGAAGGGCGGCTCCGACAAAATGCTATTGTTATCTAAGTTTGATGTTTTTTTTAATAAATGAAAAGGAAAACAGTAAAAACTACTAGAGTCGAAAACATAAAGCAGTGACCGTACAGAAAAATACCGTTATATGGGAGGTGGCCGTAGTTTTTGCCCAATTTTAATCATTTTCATAATCTCACCTAACTAGGTACAATCTAAAATGTGTACCAAATTTAGTCGAAATCGATAAAGAAGTTCCAGAGATTTACATATGCACTCAAAAGTGGGCGGTGACATGCCAAAATTTTCATATTGTCGAATTTCTGGCTGCAATACAACACCGAATACCAAACTCAAGATGTTTCCCTTCAACAGTTATTAAAATTTCCGATCTTTAGTGTTTTCAAAAATTACCGTTATATGGTAGGTGGGCGTGGTTATTATCCGATTTCGATCATTTTCCAGATATCTCTTAAGTAGGCATTGTGTAATATGTATACCAAATTTGAACGAAATCGGTGGGGTGGTTCCAGAGATATGCATATGAACTCATAAGTGGGCAGTGCCACGCCCCCTATAAAAAATTTCTGTACTGTCGAATTTTCTGCTTAAATACAACATCACATACCAAATTTGAGCAAATTAGCTTCGATAGCTACAAAACAAGCAAACAATCGACAGTGGAATAGGAATTGGATTTTTTTTACAAAATACAATATACGAAATTTTCTCGCTAAAAACCGGAGGCTCGATTTTCATTTTAGACCCATGGTTTCTTGGGCAAATTTTCTTAGAATTCATCGTAGTTTACGATTTTGATAACCGCTTTGTCAAGAAGAAAATTGACCCACTCTAATGCACATACATAACCTAGGCATTTATATATCTTGAATTAAGATCAGATTTATCATAATGATACATTAAATTAGCAATCAGAATTACCAATTTTCTACCATTTGGCTCGCAACCTAAATATGTATTAGAACTTTTACTAAATACATGCTTAGATGTGTTACACAATTTTGTGCTTGAGTAATGCAAATGAACGTATGTACATGAAAAAGCGGCAGATTTTATTATTTTTAAAGTAATAACGCGACTAACTTTCTTATTTCAATAAAAAATAAAATAAAACATTAATTACAATTATAGTACAAATAAAATAAAAAAATTAAAAATATATTTTTTTCATCGCATGTCAGTCTCTTATACAATATTTCGAGCTCAATTTGTAAGGCACACTAATTTTGAAATTACTTAGTCTAAGCCCTGAATGAGTTTTGTTTTTAATTGTTAATATTTATGATAAATAGCATCTCACTAACTTAAGTATCGCTATAAAGTGTTGACAATATGCGCAACACTTGAAAACTTTGAATCGTATGTTGTGCGTGGCCACAGGTGTAACACAAAGATCGCCCATACATATGTATATCATGATACCGTAAATTTTTTTGTTTTTAATTCTGTGAATTTCTTTGATAAAAAACATTGGGTATCTCTTTTTAAGCTCAGTAATTACTTCCTTTATTTAGTTTTTAGGGTATAACGAAAATATCTCCTTGTCTTATTTATATTTCATTAGCCTAACAATATTTATAGTTACTTTTTATAATATTGCCATATTTTACTTATCCAGATATGTATGTATATGACTATATTTTTAAGTAACAAAGTACAATTATTTTTTCAAATATCGTTGTTAATTAGTTACACGCTACTACGAGTAGCATAGTTAAAGAAATGTTTTATTGTATACAATATAATAACGAAGATTTGACATGGATGTAATAAATTGTAATTTTTTAGAGTCATGCCGAACATCTACCTTTCAAATGTGAATATTGCGCTAGACTTTTCAAACATAAAAGGTCTAGAGATCGGCACACCAAGCTGCATACTGGGGATCGACGATACCGTTGTCCACACTGCGAGGCAGCTTTCTCTCGAAGGTAATAGAGATGTAGTGAAGAATTTTCGTAGTTGAAATGGTCTAGTTTTCAACCTATGAAATTTTAATTTTATTTATATAAATGTTGAACTGCCGATAAAATTTTAATTATTAAAACTTTTAATTTTAGTGATCATCTAAAAATTCATATGAAAACCCACGATAATCAGAAACCATTCCAATGCACGGTATGCAATCGTGGCTATAATACAGCTGCAGCATTAACTTCGCATATGCAAAACCACAAGAAACAAGCAGCCATTTTATCGGCAGGGGGAAACCCTCAAGCTCTTAATTACAGTCCTCGATCAAGTGGATCGGTATCAAGTGGTGGAAGTTTACAAAAAAGGAGCTATGGCGCATCATTAATTACCGGTGATGGTAAAACCAATCGAATGGACCATCCGAAACGACCCAGCACAGTCAATCTGCTGACGTGTAATTATTGCTCCAAGTCCAAGTTTATTTCTATTGAGCAGTTCAATGAACATATTAGCTCGAACCATAGCAATGATTTCATTTCCGTAAAGAAACCGGCTTCACAGCTTGCTATAAGTAACGCTATTTCGGATACAAACCCGTTCCAGCTGAGTTGTGAATATTGCACTAGAGAGTTTGGAAACCTTCCAGCTTTATTTCAACATATACGCCTCGCACATGTCGATCGATTGGCCAGTCCCAATTCATATTTTGAACATTTCAATCGTTTGGCTGCATGTGGTACTTTTAGTCCTCGTTTGGTAAGTGACAAAACAGTTGAAAGTGAAGGCATCATGGTAAATGAGAGTAATATAAAACTAGAGCCACTTTTACCTTCAGCAAACGTCCATGCTGAAAAACAAGAGGATGAGCCCACTGATCTTAGTCAAAATAATCGACGTTCATCAACTGCGCTCCCAATGCCCGAAGAGACTCTCCAGCCAGATATGTTTTTTTGCAATCAATGTAATGCTGGATTACCAGATTTTGATACGTTTCGAAACCACTTAAAAACACATATAACGCAAGACTTAAACCTTATTTGTCATCATTGTGGTTTGGCTTTACAAGAACAATCAGAACACGAACGGCATGTGATTTCACATTATTTAATAACAAGTTCTGAATATATTTGTGCAGGCAACAAGTGTGCCAAATCACATTCAAAACCGGAGGAACTTCAAGATCACATGTTTGAGCAGCACGCAATCCCTATGTTCAAATGTTCTGTGTGCTCCGAACTATTTGAGTCAAAAATGGCAATTCAGATGCATTTCGCTTGTACACATTCCATTGAAACTAAAATATTCCGTTGCTCAGCCTGTATGGAAATATTTCGATCTGAAAATGAGTTTAGTACGCACGTCAAATCACATCATCCTGGTCTTAATAGACCGATACCCAATTCCCTTCAATGCATGTTTTGCCGCACTATCTGTTCAAATGAATTAGAGATGCATTTTCATTTAGCTGCACATGCTCGTCAATTCCAGTGCCCTTCATGCCCGGAAACATTTCATGTAGAATTTCTTTTAGATCGACATATGCAAAATCATCACACAGACAATAATCGAGAAACATTGTCTTCGAACGAAACATACGAAGAAGTATCAACATCATCAAATATGCCGAGTCAAATAAACTCTCTTTATATGAATTCCTTAATAAACAAAGCGCCACAAATGCCTATTTCTTCGCAAAATAACAATACTAGCGTTCTTGACTACAATATTGCTTTTGCGGCACATCTTAATAAAAGCATTTTCCCTGGTCCCCATGAGGCTGCGACAACATTGACCAATGGCAAGTTTTACAATGCTTTGCAAGTGGATACAGACACCGTGAAACATCCCGATCTCATGTATGGCCTTAGTCGACGGTATTTTGACACAAGCCGGACATTGATAGAGATGTATGCACAGCATAGAATAGAGAAACCAAAAACTGTGGAAAACTATTACAACAGACCAAAACAACAACATTTAAAATCTCAAACAGATTCAAACCGAATACGATCACCCGTAGAGTCAATAATTCCAACTTCCATTTCTTCGAACTCTTCAAAGGGTTATAACTGTGATATTTGCGAACGTAATGACTTTCGATCAGAAGGAGAAGTTAATTCGCATCGTAAAATCGTTCATAACATAAAAACGGGTGTTAGTCTGCGCTGCGCTTATTGCTCAGGAAATTTTAAGTCACGCACTGAGTTGGAACATCACATGAGAACTTGTCATAATTCCACCGGTAAACACAAATGTCTCATTTGCGATGAAATTTTTCCCTCGCCAGCTATATTGGCAGAACACAAATTGCAACATTCCAAGGTTGGTCAATCCGGAAAATGTTCCCACTGCAGCAAACCATTGGACGATGTTGCAGCGTTTAAAGCACATCTCAGTGAGCACAACATTGAGAGTCAGCTTCCCATGCAATGTATCTGCTGCCGACAATCGCTCCACTCTGATT
This sequence comes from Bactrocera dorsalis, assembly GCF_023373825.1. Lineage (NCBI taxonomy): Eukaryota > Metazoa > Arthropoda > Insecta > Diptera > Tephritidae > Bactrocera > Bactrocera dorsalis. The sequence goes on from NW_026038144.1 coordinate 38,553, forward strand.
TTGAAATCAGCTTGCATGCTCAGTAATGAAACAGATAAATAATTTTGAAGTATAAATTATAAAAATATTTTATTTTTAGGTTCCATACTAAATCTTCGAACGTCCCAGAAAGTGTATGTGCCCTTTGCTTAGAGTCTATTCCGAACCCGATTAACGGAGAAGCAAAAGTTTGTGACAAATGCTGCCGGAAACACAAACTTGGCGCACATTTTAAGGGCCAAAGGTTACGTAATGTCCCTTATGAACCAAGTTCCGAAGCTTGCCGAAGCACATTGAAGGTTGAAAGTCGTTGTAATATCTGCAAATTGATTCTACCATGCACCCAAAAACTCCAAGAACATTTAGTCGAACACACATTTGCTGGTTGTGAAGAGCGAGGCTTTAATTGCTATATATGCTCTGCTGTGTTTACTGCTCCAAGTGGTTTGCTATCCCACATGCATGAGCATGGATTGCAGAGCAGGCCCTACGACTGTAATCTATGTAGCGAAAAGTTTTTTTTCCGAACGGAACTTGAGCATCATTCACTGACTCATGAGAAGCGGGACCTTCTTGAGCCTAAAAATAAAGAAAAATGTGAGAACAAATTTTCATTTCTGAAAGAAGTCGATAACTCTGCGTCCCATCTGACTGAAGTTAAAAGGGAAATACTCCCGGTTGATGATAAAATCATAGCAGGCGAAGAGGATGAATATATCGAAATAGAAAAAGTTACTGATATCCATCAGACATATAATAATGTAAAGCAAACTTTTGTCACACATAAAGAAGGCTTACCAATGGAAGAATTAAACCAAAATTGTGCCGAAGAAAACCGTATTTAATTATTTATAGTTGTCTACTTTGATGCCTCTTAGAAAATATTTAATATAATTATACATACATATGTGAACATACACAATACTATTGTTGTATGTCAACCATGTTAAATTATTCACATAAATTTGCAATTGATTGTTTCTTTTACAGTTCAGCGTTTTAGCACTTTTACAGTTATGAATTAGAACATTTTGTTTTTTGTGATTTTATTGTTATATAAATGCCCAACACAAAACGCAAGATAATTTTCCACTAATCTAAAATAAGGCGATTTTGTAGAATGTGAGAAGTAAGATACAAGAAACTTATAAATACGTATTCAGATTTCATTCTATAAATATCATTTCAATGATTATTGATGATATATTTAGTTTAATTGTAGAAAATTAATTTGATTATTAACCTAAAAATAATCCTGCTTACATAAATCTAGAAACAGTAAGCATGAACCTAAGGGGGTACTAAATAGGATATCTATTATTATATATTTATGAAACTTTTATCAAACGAGCAAATATATGTATAACAGTGTGACTATAAACTAATAAAAACTTGTTTTACTCTTCATGATAGCTGTTAAATACCATATATACATACATACATATGTAAGTATGTATGAGGTTACAATTGCTTCGCAGCACCCCATATTTCACTTGAATCAGATAAGTATACACAGACACATACATAGGCATATGTCTATGTCAGTGATGCCCAGACGCACACTACCAAACTGTGTGCTTGTGTTGGAGTATGAGAGAGCTTGCTGCTACACCCAAAAAAAATACAAAACTTTAGTATTAATTAATATAAAAAAAATTTGAAAGTGATTCGACAACTTTTACAAAATTCTGAAATTAATGAAATTCCTTATTAATTTTTTATCAATTACAAAAATAAAGACAATTCACCTGTCAAAAAGAAATTAAAATTCAAAAAATTTTAAATATTGAATTTATGTTGAAGTTTTCACCTAAACGGCTGTATGAAAAAACTAAAAATCAATATTTTCATGGTTTTGAACCAAAATTGTTAATCAGCGCGCACATACAAATTACATGCGTAGCAGTCAACAGTCGTTGATCAAGTGATTTTCAAATGCACATTAATTTTCCACAATGTATAGAGAGCGCTTGACTAATACGTGTGAGCAAATCTGTGAGAGAGCAATAAAGTCGGCCGCCCGCGGGCTAGGTAAAGCGCTTCACTGGTCTATGTGATCTTCTCTGAGGAGTTAATCAGCGCAACGATTATTGTCGACGCTACCCTACGCATACCCTGCCAGCCACGGCTAACCACTTTTCTCAAATATTTCAATACAACTACGCCCCTTCCAACCACGGCTAACCATCCCAGCCATCCACGGCTACCCGTATTTCAACACAACTACACATTTTTTCTCTATGCACTAACACCAACGCATATTTTCGGGTTATTTTTTGTTGTATGATCACATGTATACGTACGTGAGTGGGTTAAATATTCGCTCGGCCTAAGACACACTCTATATGTTTATCCCCACGTTTACCCCATGTTACCCACTGATTATCTAGTTTTTTACCCGCTGATGGGATTTTTCTCAAATATTTCAATACAACTACCCATTTTTTCTCTATGCACTAACACCAACGCACATTTTCGGGTCATTTTTTGTTTACCTAAATGCGATGAAAAAAAGTTTCTTACATTTCTTGATTTATTTGAATAAGTGCGAAGGAGAAAACATAATTGTCAATAGTGCCAAAAGAAAATACCAAAAAGGGTAATAAAAAAACGATTGATCGTGCTCGTACAACAAGAAGGTAAGTAAGTGAATTTTATGTGATTTTTTTTTTAAATAATTTGCAAATAATTACTTCATTTGTCATAGCATTGGAAATAAGAATGAATTGGAAATAGCAGCAGTAGTAATATCATCAGAAGCAGCAAATATCAATTGTTAAGTAAGTATGTGAAAAAAAGATTTTATCACTATTTTTATTTAATTAATCTTTGCGTTCAGAGTAAATTCTATTTTTATTTAATATATTTTATTTTTTTAGATAATATTGATCTTTTCTTTCAGATATTATTATCATTTTATACAATTAATCTTTCTTTTTCTTTTAGATATTACAAATTCAATGTAATTATTATTTATTTTCAGGTATCAATAACGTTTTTGTTTAATAAATCTTTTTTCAGATATGAATTATTTTTTAAATTAAATATATTTTTATTTATATAAATTATAATTAATTTTATGTAAATATGTAAAAAATAAAATAAAATAAAAATTTTTAAAATAAAAAAGTTTTGTTCGAAATTTTAAAAGTAGGAATCAAAAAATGCAACCCTTCATCAGCTGATTAAAAAGAGAAAATGCAACCCTGCATCAGCTGTCGATTGGCGATATTAGAACAGGACAGATATACTTTTTTTATATGACACTGCTGAATGAGCGCAACAGAGATGTATGATCACATGTATACATACGTACATATGTGTGAGGGGAAAAGTGGTAGCCACTTTTATCACTACTTTTGTACCTACTGTTTCACGAGTTTCCCTTCCACACTTCCATATGACCCCAAATGTAACGACCGGTTGACACATTTCAGACTGCACTTAACTCATATGTATCTTCGCATTGCCGCTGTTTTGCCGTAGTGGTGCCAAACATTTCTTCCTTTGCTATTAAAAAGTAGCTGAATTTTTTATTAAAATTGTACTTAAAGTTTAACCTTCTGTTAAAAAATACATAATACTAACTCCATACATATTCACTGAATTTACTTATAAATTAGAGACGCATGAGGTTTTCAGTTGTATATTTATTTTTTATTACACCGAGCGAATTTCTAATTTGAGATCGTCTGTAATCAATTCAATCCAGAAAAATCGACTAAACCCCATGATTCAATAATTGTTTTGTTGTTTTAAATATTAAATTTATTCACCAAACTAATAGGATATAACAAATTGACCAAATTGCAGGGAGTCTCACCACTCACCACACGAGATTTTTAACCAAAATAAAATATATCTGGTTGCTTCGAATTAAAAGTTTATTGTGTACGAATTACAAAAGGGATGTATTATAAATCTATTACCCTATATTATAAGTTTTATTATATATATAATTCGTCGATTCGGCGCGACAAACAGCCGATGTAAAAAAGCTGTCTGCTCGAGGACAGACGTTTTTGCTCGTTGGGCGCAGGAGAATTACAGTGGGTTGGTATCCTACGTGTGGTGATGTGTGCATATACCGCAGATTACCGGTGTGATGTATTGATTGTGAGGTCGGTGTGGACTGCTTTTTCCTGATGTAGAGTGTTGTATGGTGTATGTTTTAAATAACAGGAAGGGAAGCTTAACTCCTTTCAACGTACATATATTCAACGAGAATAATAAAATAATTATAGACAAATAGTCGTACATAAGGGCAATCAAGATTTTATTTATTATTTTCCGAATATCCCCCATCTAGTAGTAGTAAGTAGTCTAGTAAGCGACTACAAATTAAAACAAGTAAGGAAGGGCTAAGTTCGGGTATCACCGAACATTTTATACTATCGCATGATAAAGTGATAATCGAGATTTCATTATTTTATTTATTATTTTCCGAAAATCCCCCATCTAGTAGTAGTAAGTAGTCTAGTAAGCGACTACAAATTAAAACAAGTAAGGAAGGGCTAAGTTCGGGTGTCACCGAACATTTTATACTCTCGCATGATAAAGTGATAATCGAGATTTCATTATCCGTCATTTACATATTTTTTTATTTTGCTGTAAAATTAATTAGAATTAAATTCTGAGAGATTTACCGATATTTTCGGTGAAAAATTAGGTTAGGTTAGGTTAGGCACTGAGTTCTTCGTGTTCGATATCAGGGACCTTGAAAAGTTATAGTCCGATCACGACAATTTTTCCACAAGGGATACCTCAGCTCAAATACCGTATTTGTGTAAAGTTTTATTCCGCTATCATCATTGGTTCCTAATGTATGTATATATTATACAGAGAAGGCATCAGATGGAATTCAAAATAGCGTTATATTGGAAGAAGGCGTGGTTGTGAACCGATTTCACCCATATTTCGTACATGTCATCAGGGTGTTAAGAAAATATTATATACCGAATTTCATTGAAATCGGTCGAATAATTCCTGAGATATGGTTTTTGGTCCATAAGTGGGCGACGCCACGCCCATTTTCAATTAAAAAAAAAACCTGGGTGGAGCTTCCTTCTGCCATTTCTTCCATAAAATTTAGCGTTTCTGGCGTTTTTTGTTAGTCGGTTAGTGCTATTTTAGTGATTTTCAACATAACCTTTGTATGGGAGGTGGACGTGGTTATTATCCGATTTCTTCCAACTGTATATGGAAATGCCTGAAGGAAATGACTCTATAAAGTTTGGTTGACATAGCTATAGTAGTTTCCGAGATATGTACAAATAACTTGGTAGGGGGCGGGGCCACGCCCACTTTTCCAAGAAAAATTCGTCCAAATATGCCCCTCTCTAATGCGATCCTTTGTGCCAAATTTCACTTTAATATCTTTATTTATGGCTTAGTTATGACACTTTATAGGTTTTCGGTTTCCGCCATTTTGTGGGCGTGGCAGTGAGCCGATTTTGCCCATCTTCGAACTTAACCTTCTTATGGAGCCAAGAAATACGCGTACCAAGTTTCATCATGATATCTCAATTTTTACTCAAGTTACAGCTTGCACGGACGGACGGACAGACGGATTTCAACTCTACTCGTCACCCTGACACCTTGGTATATATAACCCTATATCTGACTCTTTTAGTTTTAGCACTTACAATCGTTATGTGAACAAAACTATAATACTCTCCTTAGCAACTTTGTTGCGAGAGTATAAACAGTACCCTTCGGCGTTAACTGTGCCCATATTTAGCCGTTCGAACACTCCATGAATTGGCAGAAAACCCCAAGTCAGAATTTTCTCTAACAACCCAGGTGTTAAAAACACAAACGTATTATCGCCTACATCTACTTGTATATCTATCGTATCGTCCTGTCTGAAAGCCTCAGTCTTCCACAAGCATACGAGTCACTAGTATAAGGAACATTTCCTTTAAGGGGGTAAGGTTTGTTTCGTCGAAAAAATACATTTTTTTCATGAATTTTTATTTATTATTTGTTTTATTATTTATTTATTGCTGTAGGTTTATTTAACTTATTATTATATGAAAGTACAACATTTGAAGGATACTTAAAAAAAGTTTTATAGAGAAATAGCAAGGAATAACGGATTTATCATCGATCTCTGCAGGCACCTCGAATAGAAGTTTTTGTGCGGTGACCAGCCTATAGCATCACTGGATCATCTGAAACCAAAAAATCGAAATGCTTTTTTTTAGTTTATTAGTTTATCTTTCATTTGACGTCGATTTTTTTTAATTTTTAAATTTTTGGTACCATTTTCAAGCCAAAATGACGATTTTAGACGAAAAAATCGACTTATGTGTTATTATAAAATTGTTAGTAATTAAATTTTTGGAAAAACTCGACGTCATTCGAGAGCTATATATGTATACATATGTAGAATATTTGTACAAAAAACGATCGATCCAGTAGTTTTTTCTGTAGGCTGGTCACCGACTTTAAAAATTACATATTTGGGAAAATCGATTCAAAGTTCTCGCCGCTCAACGCGGGTAGCTGGAAGGCGCGCAAACCTAAGTTAGAGGTACCGTTATTCAACCTGCTTTAACTTCGTTAATTTTTCTCCGAATGACCTAACACAATATTCTTGAGATGTTGGGGGGGTAAAAAGCTTTGTGACATCACATTTCAAAATTTGTGATACGTCCTCCCATCTGAAACAAGTTCCATATCATAGTTATTGCCCTAGTGCCTAGTCATACTTATTTAAAAGATCGTGTAGCATATGTGGCCTATAATTTTCTTCATATAAAGACAAACAAACACCAAAAAAAAATCAAGAGCTGTTACCTATCGCGAAAATTCGTCCTCAAAGTATTGTGGCTAGACGTGCCCGAGAGATTCTGTATTTAATGAATGATGACGATGCTTTATGGATGAAAGAAGACGATGTTGATACGAAAGATGTTCCTGACATACAAATTCAAAACGAAATTGAAGTGCCTGATTTACCACTAATAAATGATATAAAGGAGTGGGTCAAAAGTCCATGGACACAAGATGATTTAGTTTTGTATTTTTAATTAGCATAATTAAGTATCTATTATTTCTTGACTAGTCATTCGTTGTTTCTATACTTTAACATTTAACTAAATATTGATTTTATTAAAGAGTATTCAATAAATATAAGAATAAATAGAATACCCTTTTTTTATTTTTTGATGAATCCATAAAATTGGAAAATGTGTGACGTAAGGACATGGGGTGAGAAAGTCCTTAAATTCGTGTGACGTAATTTATGGACGGCCCCTAACATAAATTTCCTTAAATTAGAAAACGAAATCAACATCGGCATTATTCCCCATAACAAAACAACAAATTATATCCTCTGTAACAAAACTTTTATTCCCTAGGATGGCTTTCGTCAATTATGATACAAGCGAAAATCCTAATATAAAAATTGGGGGCAGACGGAACCGACAGAGACGAACAAGTAAAACCACTTCGTTTATCAAAGTGGTCCCAATTCACAATATTTCACAGACATAATTTTCAAGAGTAACGTTGTTATGATATTTAATAATGGCAGGATGTATTGCAGATGTTTGAAGTGGTACAAGTAATATATGCAAAATTAGCCGGAAGATCGAAAATATTTCTAAGTATTACATGTAAGGGAGCCAAGCTATTATTGATGCGATTCAATCCATTTTTGGCATACAGATATATTTTTATCAGAAACGAATACTTTTCGAATTTCTATAATAAAAGGTTCAAAAAAGAAATGGGATTCACATATTCGGTTTCTGGGGGCTTCATGATAAAAAAGTTTCCAAACAAAAACTATGACAGCATATAGCTGTAGTAGATAGTAATCCGACCTAAACAATTTCTTCGGAGATTGATATCTCTTTAAATGAAAAAGTTGTTCGTACAATAACTTATTCCGATCATTCAGGTAGTACAGTAATGGTTCGAGGTTACCAACAAATAGGCAGCAGCCAGCTTCTTGAGAAGAAAAGTACGTGTGCAAAATTGCATGTTGATGCTTAAAAAACTGTGGGACTAGTTCACGACCTTTGCAAAAATGGAGATGCATCAAGCTATGTATTACCTGAAAAAAGTAAATGACGTAAATAGCTTTAGCAACATATTGCGGTTAAATTATCCAAATTGGCACCTTTACTAGTTCAAAATACTTTTTGGCTTATATTGCCTAATTTTTGCGAATTTCGAGACTTGGTATAAATAGCACAATAGTGAGCGTCAAACCAATTACTACAAAAATCCAAAATATTTTTACCTACAAAACCATCTACATCTGTGATATAGAGCTCGTGTTATTAGAGCTCGTATTTAAAAGTCAAATATTCCGAAAGTATTATTTTAGGAGATTTGATTTATCACAGTAAGAAGTTATTGAACTATTTCCGGTGATATGAAAAATATCTATACCAGTTATTTGGAAAATTTTCCTTCATTTTGTGAGCCCTGGTATTACTTATATATTTTCTAAGAACAATATTATATTATAGCAATAAAACCTTAAACCAGTTATCGAGACTACTAGCCATCTTGTCCAGAACTGAAGTCTTTTTAAAATAATGTTAATGAAGTGGATTGGCAAAAGAGCGGTTACAGCTTTATCTAGCTTCCATGATTCGAATAAAATTATCAAGGTGAATCAACTGCAAGGGAATGGGAAAAATCGATAATCCGGAGATTATACCGGTTTAATTAATAATAATAATATAAACTCAATAGGAACTCAATAGGAAAGGACGCAAATGGAGGCACAGAATATTGTTTCACTTCCGTTCAGTTCCTTGAAGTTGCAGTTGTTAATACTTTTATCATCGCCAGAAATACAGGGAACTAATTACAATATAAGGTCTTCAAAATCGATTTATTTTGAACCCTATGAAAATCTGGTTCATATTTAACACCTATTTTAGCAAAGTAAAATAAAAGAAAAATTGTAGTTCGGATAAAGAAAAATAAACCGTTCGTAGATCCAAGTACACGATTCTCATCATCTCACCAACCAGTCAGAATCAATCAGTCTGTGAAAATTCAGTGGTACATTGTCCACGGGAGTTTGCTTTCTAAATCGCGCTAAACTTTACTAATACAATTCTAACATTCGTACAATAATTTGCAGATAATATATATGTGTGTATAAGAATGTATGTAGATTAATTGAAGCTTAGGTGACAGCTCAATACTAACAATTTTTCATAATGGCAGTTCGCAGAAACCTTAAGCAAATTATTTTCAGTACAATTAGCTATATACATACACACTATATATATATATATATATATATGTATATATACTATATACACATACACTCTGAGGACACTGTTTTGATTCAATTGAGGATTGAAAGCTAAATCGAAGAAGGTTTTGATGGCCATCACGACGGAGGATATTTGTAAGTGCTTTAATAACTAGAAAATTCGTTGGCATTAGTGTATTGTAGCGGGAGGGGATTACTTTAAAGGAGATGAAATGGACAAAATTCAGCTTTCAATTTGAACACAGTAGTACGAGTATATGCATTCATATATTTATTTATGTGGGTCAAAAAAATTCGAATGTTTTTTTGTTTGCTTTTTACTTTGAAAAATTGGTTAATGACACCACTAAGAAGGTCTCTCAAGTGTGAGCTCTTAATTGTAACGGGAAGGTAATACTATCTACTCATACTTGAAGATCCTTTCTTGGAGATGTCTATCAACTAGTTTTTCAGTGTACGAAAGAAAAAAAATTCGTTATTTTTACCCACCCTATAATGTACGTATGTATTTGTCATCGGGCTTCCGCAAACAATATGAAACTTAAAGTTCAAGTTTCTAAATAAGGCAGTTTCTGCGGACACCTACTATGTCTGTACTTACAAATATTTGCGCTCACAAGTTGATTCTGCACCTCGATTTAATATTAAATCGCATTAATACACTTATATCTATAAAAGAGTTCTCATAGATTTCCGCTTTCTTGGAATATTTACTTTTCTTAATTCTTCAGTAATCCTATATTCAAAACCCCTCTAGTGAATCGAAGACAAAAGTATTGAGTTACTTTTTTAATACAAAACATCATTTAAATTAGTTACATATGTGTATTCTTGACCTAAATGTTTAAGTTCGTTCTAGTACTGTTAGTATTACTAGTTTAATTCTCAGGTTCTCTCAATATTACATCGTAGCTTTTACTAAATACTCATTAAGAAAAATGAAAAATGAAATGTTTGAAAAGAAACACTTATCCAGTGGAAAATATAAATTACGTTTTCATTATTTCGTCCTTTAACAGAATTACATATATGCGTATTTCTCAAAACAAATATAGTAGATCTAAATAGGTACATATATAACTATTAACACTTGTTTTAAATTTTTACATACAATTTATTTTGGGACAAAGTTGCTAAACAATTTTTTTTCGATAGTTTATATTTCCAAAAATATTTTGTGGAATCGGCAAGATCGTATCTGGAATATTTTTTGAATGGCAGCGTTCTAAGAACAACCGCTCGGATGTACAAACATATATAATTGAAATTTTAAACGCGTTTTTCTCGAAACAACGTTTTTCAAAATTGTTGATATCATAACTCATACATTTACTATACGAGTACAATGACCTACAATCATTTTGATTGATTGAAAATTGTCAACTTGCCATTAAAAAAACGACAATTTTTTACCTAAAAGAACGCGTTTTTTTTTAATTACGCCATTTTGTTAATTTTTAATATTTTTCAAAGATTGTAGGGGTCAGTGTATAGGAAAAATCTTTTAAGTTTAATAAACGTTCAGAATTTTTTTGTTTCAGCTACTCATTAGGCCGGAATCATGTCAGTAGTTGGGACACTTTGTTTTTTGCCACCTCCGAAGACAACACAAAACTCCGTTATTTTTCAACAATTTTGCAAAAATAAATCTTAAAATATAACTGAAAATATACTCTATTACGTTCAAGGAAGTTCGAAACATTCAATCGAGTAATTTCTTTGAAAAAATTCACGAAAATCTCCTAATCTTTCATACGTTACACTGGTATCTGAAAATACATTCATCATGTTTATGTTTAATTTTTGAAATTTTATCATGTACTTTACATACATACATACATACATATATTGTCGTTACATTTTTATAATATTGTAACACCGACATTTGTTTGTTTAGTTCTTCGATTAATCTTAGTAGTAGCGTATATTATATTTACTATAGACTGTTCTCACTGGGCTGCCAATATGAGTAAGCCTGTAATGATAGTAAGAAGATACCGCAACAGCACCAATACCACCAATTATGAAAAATCGAAGCCACATGCGCTTGCATCGATTGTATGGTTGAATGTCTACTTATTGGCACATAAATAGTTACAGCAGTTGATGATGCTACTGTCTCCTCCATTATCGTAGCTAGTTTGGTGATGTTGATACCGCCCGGTATGCGGTATGCGGGTAATTTCGAATATTTGCGCTACAGTTGGCGGCTTTTTGCTAAAAGTAGCTATCTTTTGTTGTCATTAATGTTTGCGGCTAAAGCGGCAAAATGCGGCTCTACTTGTCAGTAAGTGCGAGTTTTCTTGTTGGCATATTATAACATACCAATGAATTTGTTGATGTCGGTCTATCTTTATAGAAGCGGATATATCGATTATAACAGAATCAATACGAAGAAATTAGTTTGTAGGGATTTACCTTTTTTAGCATTTGAAAGATACCAATTGTGGGGCTTATATTAGTATCCACAATAGTTGCCGGAACTGTAAATGGGGGTGTGTTCCAGTTTCTCAACGGCACTGTTGGTAAAATTCATAATGAGTTTTATTCGTATAATAACGTGTTAATTATTGGATTATCAATTTTAAAGTAGTTTAATATCAAAGGTTAATGCACTTCCGGCTAACTTCCAAACATTTACGTTGGTCAATAAGTGTGATATTAGGCGTGTTTTATTTGACCGGCAAATTAAGCTATTAGCTTATTTTGTATGGAAGACTTAGCCAACATAATTATGTTGGCTTGTCATAAGCTATCATAGCTTGTATATTGAACTAGAGGCATTGACAGTTCTTCGCTTTTTTCCTTCACAACAGCAAGGTTTTCGCCAAAAAAAAGTACTTGGGAAAACGAGAAACCTCATTTTGACAGATGAAAAAGCAAACAAACCAAAATTTTAGATTTTTTGGATAAGTATTGAGTTAAAATTATGACAAATATGAGCACTTGTTTTTAGTTTTTGGTATTATAGACCTCAAATAACTAAAATAAATATATTTGTTTGGCATATTAATATTCCGTTTACAAATTTGAAATTTCAAACTAAATTGTATATCACCGATTGTTCTTGTCCGCATTACCAACCCAATTCATTTTTAAGCGAATATATGGAACAAGTAAAGTACATTTTATTTGTCCATGATTTAACTATTAGCTTGTGATGGTCAAATGAAACACGGCTATTGTATTTAAATTAAGTTGACTTATGACATTTTTCTAGATCTTGCTCTAAACACCATAACCTAACATAATAGGGATATTCGCTTGCTCTTGCAAAACCCTTGCACGGTGCAAGAATTGCATATATTTCCTCTTGGTGCACCGGCACAACAACAAACACACGCAGAAATTTATTTGCAATGGCAGTAAAATATGTCAGACCAAAACCCATGTATATTTGCGTGCAATGTCACGCAAAAATATAATTGCAACCCTGTTTTGGCTGTCATTTTACATAAAGACATATTTCCACATTAAATTGTTGAGGAAGGTAAATTTTAACAGTTTTTATAATTTCTATTCAAATTATAAAAATTTATTACAGTTTTTTTTTGTTAAAAATTTATGTAGAAGGTGCGCCAATTCACAATAGCCATGCATAATAGTCATTCACAATAAATTGACCGAATCAGCCGTTCATATATCACTAGATTCTGCAATGGGTGCTATCGTGCCCTTGTATATTTCGGTATAGTATTTTTGCAATCTGCAATCTTGCAAGAGCAAGCGAATACCCCAAATGTTTTCTGATAGATAGAATTAATTTTTCCAAACATACCCAATATATTAAATGTAACCTCTTTGGTAGAGTCCAGTTGTTAATTTTTTTATTACGAGTATGTTAATATACTCATACATACATGTGACTGATAAGTGATACATTTTCAGCTGTATTCAATGCTTACTTTGTCTGTGGCAACCGCTAAGGTTAGACGTGTTTTACAAGTATGAGTATGGCAATGTTAGTTTATTAAAAAAAGAACCTTATAGGCCGTTGTTTTACAAGAAAGATGAAAATCACTGAAGGAGCTAAAGGCTATCCCCAATTATATTTTATATCGAACACGAAGCAAATTGTTTGATGCTTAAGATAGTGTTTTGAAATATTGTAGTATATATGTATATTTATGAGATATGTACAAATTTCGTTTCTAGAATTTTCATTCGATTAAATTTTTCTACATTATTAAATAAAATTATTTAACTTTGTACTTGTCCACCACTTAATTAAAATTTTTCTCTTTGTATATGTGCTATGTTTAAAACCTACACTAGGGGTATTCTCTTGCTCTTGCAAAACCCTTGCACGGTGCAAGAAACGCAGACTTTTCCACCTAATACAACGGCACAACAACAAACGCGCAGAAAAATATTTACAAGGACTGTAAAATACGTCAGACCAAAACCCATGTTCATTTGCGTGCAATACCAAGCAAAAATGTAATTGCAACCCTGTTCTGTCATTTTACTTAAGGAGTTAGGGGTAGTCAGAATTTTCAAAAATTATTTTTTTTTGCATTTTCGTGTGTGTATTATCTTAAAAATATTCTCTGAAAATTTCACGTTGATTTGATAGTTAGTTTTTGAGTTATTCGACAAATAACAAAGAGAGCTCGGGCACTTCAAACCGCTCAGTAAGTAGATTTTAATGAAATTTATCCAGCTTTTAGAATACATAATAAACTCGGGCCTGATCGAAGGATTTTTATTTTTCGAAAATTTCGTTTTTTTAAGGCCAATTAACTGTTGATTATTTTCCCAAAAGTCTGCCATTTTTTTTTTAATTTTTGAAAGCAATTAACTGTTGATTTTTTTCTCAAAAGTCTGCCATTTTTTTTTAATTTTTGAAACAAAAAACATCCTTCGATCAGGCCCAGGATTATCCATTCATAAAACAAATTTTTGTAGTCCGATTGATTTTAGATGAATACCAAGGACTTATGGTTGTCACCGCAAGTACCTTTTTTTGGAACTGGGTCAACACAAACAACTAATATACATGTATATAACTTTAGAAATTAAATTTTTTTTTTTGAAATTTTCGTGCCTTCAAGTCAACACCTTCTATAATAATGCCATATTACTACTTTTGTAAAATAACAAGATTTAAAGCAAAAAAAAAAATACTGAAAATTCTCATTTCTTCGTGCCTCTGACTACGCTTAACCCCTCAAATACATATTTTGACGTTAAATTGTTCAGGAAGGTTAATTTTAAATATATTTTATAATTTCTATTTAAATTATAAAGATTTGTTACCGTTTTTTTGTTAAGAATGAATGCAGACGGTGCGCCAATTCACAATAGCCATGCATAATAGTCATTCACAATAAATTGACCGAATCAGCCGTTCATATACAATATCACTAGATTCTGCAAAGGGTGGTCTCGTGCCCTTGTATAGTATATTTCGGTATAGGATTTTTGCATTTCTGATATGAATAAGGGGTTACATGGGTTTCACAGTTTCAAAAAATCGATTTTTTTTATCTTATTAAATTCTATAACATCTCTAGAATATTGTCCTAAATTTTCAAGTTGATCCGACTAATAGTTTCGGAGATACAGCCTTGAAAAGGTGGACGTTCGCGGGTAGCTAGGCTAAGTGTGCCGTCTTTAAACGCGTTTTTCTCAAAACTATGTTTTCAAAGTCGGTTGTCAAGATTTCTCGCGAACTACTCAACCGATCTTGATGAAATTTTACAAAGGTCTTCAAGATATCATTTACAAGGTCTTGAACAATTATTAAAAAAAAATGTTGAGAAATTTTCATCAAAATTTGCATTTTTTTATAAAAACGTCTTTCAAAAATCCAATTTTAATTTTTTCCTTCGTCCAATACCTAGTTTATTGTCTTTCCTAAAACATGTATTTTTTATTTTTATTTCAGATGATCCTGAAAGAAGTTCTGCTGACAACGCGGATACACCTTTTTTCCGAGCGACTGCCGGAAATGGCGTCGTAATGACTGCCATTTTGATACTTTTTTTGAAAATTTTACAAAATGTTTATTAAATACTATGAGTCTTTTAAATAAAAAAATTTAATTAAAATTTTACATTTTTTATATGTAAAAAAATTATTGAAAAGAGGCCGTTTTTTGCCAGAGGAAACCCATGTAACCCCATAATGAATGAATAGGGGTTATGGTTATCTTTCAGTTCTGTACCGATTTTCTCAATATATGTAATAGACGATTGCAATTTATTGAGCTAAACTCTTCTTTTATGTATTGAATAGGATGTCATGAATTTTAGAGCCATTTAGAGAAGTGCACAAAATGTATTTTTAATACTATTCGATACAATTTGTTTTGGCAAACATTTCGCAAGCAGAATAAAGTACCAATGACTAGAAAAAACGGAAATTTTTTTAAATACACATGTTTATCGGTGTAGCAGGATTTCTGTCCGAAATACTGAAATAATAATTTCGAACTTACGTGTGATCGTTGATCATGTAAAAAAAATGCTCTATAAAAGAGTATAACTTTTAATCTTTAATGCTGCCATATTTCTTTTATTTTTTCTTGTTTCAAATGGCAATTGAAATTAAAAATGTATTTTTCTTGTTAGTACTTTTATTACTGATATATTTGAAAATTATTCTACCACTCTGCCATCTCCTTCAAAGTAATCCCCTTGGGCAACTATACAGCGATTTCAGCGCGTTTTTCCATGCGTCCTAACATTTCTGGAACGCTTCGACTGGGATGTCCGCGAGTACCCTCGTCACGGCCGCCTGGATGTCCGTAATCGACTCAAAATTGGTTCCGTTGACCATCGATTTTGTTTTATGAAACAAAAAAAGTCACAGGGTGACATGTCGGGCGAAAAAGGCGGCTGTTGCAACACGGCGATCCTTTTAGAGGCCAAATATTGGGACACGTTGAGGGCGGTGTGGCACGGCGCGTTGTCGTGATGAAGGATCTAGTTACGAGCGATATCTGGTCGCACCCTGTTGACTCGAGTACTTGGCAATAGAAGACTTGATTCACAGTTTTTGGAACGAATTTTTTGTGGACGATTCCACGGCTATCAAAAAAGGCAATAATCATCGTTTTCACCTTCGACTTGCTCATGCGAGCTTTTTTCGGGCGGGGGGTGCGCAGAGACACCCATTGTGAGCTTTGGCACAACTAAGAGCACTATTACCATACACTCATACAATTGTAGCGTACGTTTCCGAAGCTGTTTCGTCCAATCTGGCGCAAAATTTTATCGCGACGCGTTGCTCTTGATTTCGTTTTTCCATTTTCGTGACGAGCACTACAAACACACGTCTACTCAACTTGACGCAGCAGGCGAACTAAACAAGCTAGAGCGATGATACATATTTCAATAGAGAGGGGAGAGATGCCGGAAAAAGAGAAAGGGAATTTTACACACAGGTGTACCACAAGCGCGGCAATAAAATCAGTCTCATTACTTAATTGTCAAACCTCGTATGTCAACCAGCGAGAGTTCACATATATCGACATAACTTTGGACTAATTTGTACATTTTTGTTTTGTTTAATTTCTTTGTGATATTCAATAATAAAAACTATTGCTGTTTATTAGCGAATAATTATGTTTTAATATACTCTAATGCTCGTACACCACAAAAGAGTTGTTGAATATTGTTGAATATGATAATATGGCTTAATCATCTTGTATACAAAACATTTGAAAAAAAATCGTGGTCTTATTGAGCGATTGACCATGTAATCGAGTTCATGATGAACCACAGCACGGTACTCATAGAAAACGATGAAAACATATGCGGAAAATGATTATTTTATACAACCTTGCCTAAGAAACTTTGGTTCCAGTTTCGGGCCAGCGATTTTCAAGCCGTAGTTGAGCTTTTAGGATTTATAAATACTTTTTCGGCAACTTAAAAGGTTCCAAAATGAAATTTAATATAAAGGTGTTTTTCGAGATTGATTTGATTACTTGCCGGAATCATACTTTACACTATATACAACTATAACATAGGTATATAACCCATACCACCGAATATTCCGATTATTTTTTTTCTTCTGCAAGGCTTTTATGTGGTTTTTAATATATAATTTTGCAAAATTTTCCTTTAATATATAATAATAATATTGGAAATTAACATAAATATAGAACCATAATATAAATATATCTCCCACATAACAAAGGGACGTATAGTTACTAAGTTTGAAAACTAAGCTTAAATCTCTATTTCTCTGAAGTCAAAACTGCAACTTTTCAGCTTTTTCTCATCAACTAAGATAGAAGACATGCATGAGACAAGTTTATGGTGACTTCCCAACCTTAGCTTTCGGTTTCGTGGGACTAAAATATCTTATTTCGTGATTAAAGTAATCTCCAAAATATGTTTGCAACTTTTTCAAAGATTTCGTAACTGTCCTATCTTTGAAAACACAAAATTTTAAGTTAACTCGTCATTCACTTTTTGTCATGGTGAAAAATCGACACATAACCTTTCACGTCGTAAACAAACATCTCCCACACAACGCATTACATACTGATGGGATAAATATTTTTGCTTTTTAAGGATTTATTTTGAATAGTTAGAATGATCCAATTTAAATTTTAAATATGAATATTCAAACCATGCACATAGCAAAATCTTTCAGACACTCAAGCTGGAAATTTCGTCCAAACGGTTTTTCGCAAAAACCATGTGGCACCCATACATCCAGCATGGTTCAAGTGCTTACTTGACGGTCAGAATCCACAATTTCCATTGTTTTATAGATAGTTACTACAATTATCCTTCTAATACGTGGTGCACCTTTGACATTTAAATTTATAGGAACGGAACCGACAATACCAAAACTGGTATTGGACTTTTACAATTCACAGCACAACTAACTTTCGAAATCGACTTTTCCAATTAATTGCCATAAGTCAGGTGCTCTTCAGACTAGTTCGAATTTTTCATTATACGGCAGACCAACGCACTCAAATAAATAATATATGCATACTATACACACTAAATGACATCAACTCTCGTATATTTAAAGGAGAGGGGAAAAACGTTATGAAGTAGAAGCAATTATATTGAAACCGAATTAAAATTTTGGTTATAATTTTGATATATGTAAGTAAATATTTGGAGAGGTAAGACGTTATATAAAACTCAAATTCGAATTTTTTGACGATACGTTGTTTTGCATTTTAGGTGAGCATACATATGTAAATACATACATATATTTAGTTTTTTTGTACAACCATAAAAATTTTCTCAATGCTTATTGCTACCACTTCAGTACTCAGTAGATCCTTTTGATTATTCCAAGCGATTTGAAATTCGATCTCAACATGAGATAATAAAGAAAACAATATAGCCTTAGTGCCTTACTTATTGCTTACCTTTAGATTTGTACTTATGTATGTGCTATCGTGTTATCCATCAGAATGTATTTGAACAATCTCAATTTTGCTATTGTGCACGCGAATTTGTAATGCATACATACATGCGTATAAATAGGCATTCCCTTATGTATTGAATTCATATGTTGAACGTATTATAATTGTCGTTTATTTGTAATGAATTCCCATTAATTGTTCTCATTATTTATCAAATCAACAATATAAAGAAACCAGCATTTAGCGTCCATCTCCCATCATGTAATGCAATACTTTTGAATATATTCGAAGATGTGTTAAATACACGCTTAAAACTATTGAAATAAACCCGTGTCATTGCCAAAGTTGCGGTTGCCTGCAAAAGCATTTTGGTGCGAATTGTAGGCGGAGGTGCTATTTGACAGCAAGCGTCAGCAACTTTTTAAATGATAATAAGTAAATATTGGTTCGAAATTTTGCTATAATATTTTCTTTTCTGAACCTCTAAATGATTGATATCAAATACTTAAAGCATGTAAGAAACTTCTAAGTTCAGGCATTCGAATTGCAATGTATAATAAATTAAAGATTTTGAGTACCTGAAATAAACGCTATTTATATGTGAAACTAATTTTTGAGCAGCTTACATATTTCTTGAAATCCAAAATCTTTACTTACAATACCAACGTGAATAGCAGATATTAATATATTAAAACTAGCTGACCCCGCAGCCGTTTTCCTGCGTAAAATTACATATGCATATATGTATGTGTTTTGAAATGAAAAGAAAGTTTAATTTATCATTTCTTTTTTTCAATGTAACGCAGCTGATAAACAAACATTTTTTAGTTTCTGTTTCGGTGCGTAAATGACAGAAAAGATAGTTTTCCAACTCGCCGCCATTGTAAAAAACATAGCGGTTCCAAATTTATACCACACATTGTCCTGACGATTTCCATCTCAAATGCAATTTTTACTGGAAACGGAATCCATTTGAACTGAAATGGCAAATAGATAGAACTCAAAAGGAATTCGAGAATCAAGCATTCTTGTATGCGATAGGTGCGTCACAATCAGTCGAGTCCCATTACACAGTTTCGGCGCTTGCAGATTGCGAAAACATAATACCGGCAGATCCAACTTTGAGACGCAAATGAATGCGGTGGCATACCAAGCCTCTCCAAAGAATTTAGAAATTCCACTGGATAATCACACGGCGTCGTTTTCATTGTCAAGACGATCGATCGATTTGTATGAGCGCAAGTCTCCCGGAATTGACTTCAATCTTTGAATCGTTCCGGCAAGTAGCAACCGGAATTAATCTATTTCAGCAAAATTGTTAGCACACGAAGGATGGGATGTAAAAATGTCCGCACGTGGCACACGCAATTTTTTGCTCTTATTCCATAACAGACGGACGGATTTGAAGGCTGATATGTCGAAATGATTGTGTCGCGCATTAAAGTGTACGAACTTCATTGCGCCAAGGGCTGGCTTAGCTGTCTACGAGAATTGTGGCACAAACCGTATCATTCACATCTACACAAGCTGATCCCAATATCTTTAGAAGTTGCAAACGAAGGTGTTGAACCAATAGTCGTTTTTTCGGGTCTTGGATTGATGTAAATTAGTTGATTAGTTAGATAACACACCTGGAAGTCCATCTACTGGTTTGCTCTGTGTTCTGTGTAACACACTCTTTGACGATGCATCCTCTATGATAATAATATACAAGGTATTTCGAATGTCTCGCAAACGGATCATTGACGAAAGTTGAATAATTTGCCCTGGGTGGAATACACTCTCTCTGGCCATTCCTCAAAATAACCTGCGAGACACACAACAGTCAGGAACAGCTTGAACGATATAGATCGAGAAATGCAAAAGTAAAGATATCACTACAAAAGTGCTTTAGTGCAGTTCAACGTATCGACCGTAATCCGTTCAAGACCAGCAAAGTTATTCAGCCCAGACATGTTGCTTCCTTTGGTGATGTACTTACAAACGTATTTACTCGATTACACCAAACTGCAATACTCAACATTGATATGAGTTTTGAATGTGAATTAGACAATAATGATCAAAATAGTACGATCCATGTGTTGTCAAACTTCGATATTCACTTCTCTAAATTGAATGCTGAATGTTCTGCCATTGTCGTCTGGTGAGCGACGCCGATAGAGTTGGATATCCATCATTTCTAGTTTGTGTTTCCGAAAGAATGGATACTGTTCGTGTATTTATTGTCAGACATACAAACCGAAGTGGGATTGTGGTGTCGGCAAGGTCCATGAACCTTATTTGGTTTTCATCACTTCGTTGAATACTTCTCTTTCTTTGCATCAGGAATTTCCGTATGATTGAATGATTTCATCAATTTGATCTGGTGTAAACCACCATCCACTATTCAAAGAAAGAATGTGTGCATGTAGCAAACTTGTCTTTGGCGACTCAACAGAGTACATCTAGCATATAACAGCAGCCTAGAGACGTTACTTGAAGATAAAGTCCATCGAAGCTGTTGCTTGAAAAGTCTTGCTGTGACATCGTGACGATCGCTTGCTAATTGACCGCGATCCATAATACCGCACGTATGGCATCGCATCCTGAGAGTACTCGGTCATGAGCCTTGGGCTGCTAATGTAAGTTGATGCCAAAAAAAACGCCGACCGATATTAACGCGACCTCTTCTTGGCATCGTAACAAATTTCAATCTGTAATTCATCACTTTGGGTACAACACACATAACATTTTCACTGAATAATTTTAAAAAATTTTTGAAGCAAACGATAAATTTGAACGATTCAAATAATTGAAAAACAAAACAAAAAAAATTGAAAAAAAAAAAATTGTATGGAAAAAATTAACTTTTTGGAATCGTCCAATTTTCCGACTTTTTCCTCACGAAAAGCATACAGATTTTTTTATTTCTAAACCTTCCCCGATCCCCACAGAACATTTCTCTTAAAATTTCATCAATATTGGTCCAGCCGTTCTCTTAGCATTACTAAAACGAACAAACATTCATTCGTTTGTATGAGAAAAAGAAAAGGGCTGTCTTTAGGGGGTTTCCGGCAATTATTCGAATTCTTTTCTCCGCAGAAACCATATCTGGATCTCAACGAACATTTTAAAAACAGAATTATCAAATTTGGTTCAGTCGTATGAAAGTTATGAGGCGTACATACATTTTGGCGATTCATTTTTATTTATATACATAGATAAGATACATATCGTCACCTGAAATGCAAAAATAGCGTATCATCAAAAAAATTCAAAAATTGAGGTTTTCACTGATTACGAATCACCACATCATATTACATATGTGTCACAAATTTTAAGCTTCTGGGATCAAAAATACCCAAGCTATATTAAAATTCCAAAAAAATCATCATCATCATCAAGTGCTTGATTTCGTTAAACAAAATAACGTTTCATCACTCATGTATGTAAATATAACAGAGTGTTTGTTTTTTTATATCGAAGTTAGCCTTCATTTATTGTTTATGTTTATTTTTAGTAATTAAGTTCAGTGTTCTTTGGTTAGTTTGGACTACATGGTTGATCAGACGTGGACTACTATATACATATATGTAGCCCTTTGTGAGGCCATAGAAAAGAACAACCCCTGTGTTCGAACTTATAAATTAACAAAACGCTTCCCGCCAGTTCGGTGGCATATCTGAAGGTATGCGCCCTCAAGTGATTCAGTCTTGACCTCCCTAACGCAAGACAGCCAAGAAGGAAGTGTTGAGTTGTTTCCACCTAATCTTCTTCCATACAGCTTCTGCATATGACGTCTGGTAGGATTCCCAGCCTTACTGCGTAGAAGCCAATAGGGCAATGACGACAGCATGTGTAAAAATTGTGGCCCAGCGCTGACCAAGCTTTCGCGACGCCCAGCTATTCAGTAATAGTATTCATTCTACCGATAGCGGTTCTAGGGTGCCTCTTCTTGCTATCTTATGTTTCCTGCTATTCCGCTGTGGTCTGGCGTTCATATCATTCTTATCACAAAGACACTCGATGCTATTGATAGCGAGGTAAGGGCTTCGATCAGCTCTGAATTCTCTCATTGTTAATGAGTTCAAGGCTTGAAACGCCACTCTGCTATCTGAGTCGATGGTCACTTCTCTGAAAGAGGCTGCACTCCGGAGTAGTAAATCTACTGGAGTTGATAGAGAGCTCCTGACAGCAGACCCCTCCACCTTTGACCCATCTGTGAAGAAGCTCACTGTTCCTTTCCTCCAACGGCTTCTTCCCACCCACAACTCCCTCGGTATATGGGTAGAGAAGGAGCCGCCAGAGTTCGGCTTAGCGACTCCATGATCCAAGTGATCAGAGCCGTGCTTTTTTAGGAATTCAGCAGTCTATGCTTTTACAAAGTTTAACAATAACTAAGAAGAATGGCAACATCTGCAGGACCTAAAAGCTTTAATTCCAGCAAACTGGTATTACTTTTATGATAATACTTTTATGATAATATATTGAATAATTAGTTATTTTGTAACGTGGCTTTTGCCACCTTCCAATAAGTTACGTCAACTTCGCCCCACAGTACACCATGTACCCGCACCATACGCCTTGCATCATGTACCCGCACCATACGCACACAACGATGCTGAACCCCGCTAGAGCTTTCCACCATACGTCCTAATGCACCATACGCATACTCACCTCGCTACCGCGACGAAAGCTGCGCTGTGCTTGCTATATAAGCAAGCACTTCGCACTGAGTGCGCGCATTTGCTCCAGTTCGCCGAATCGGACGGTCACCGGGAACAGCAGTAGGCAGCGGGAAGTCAACGCCGGCTCATCAATCCCGTTCGTTTTCATCATCGTGCCAGCTTCACTAAGCGTTAACGCTGGCTCATCAATCCCGTTCGTTTTCATCATCGTGCCAGCTTCACTAAGCGTTAACGCTGGCTCATCAATCCCGTTCGTTTTCATCACCGTGCCAGCTTCACTAAGCGTCAACGCCGGCTCATCAATCCCGTTCGTTTTCATCATCGTGCCAGCTTCACTAAGCGTTAACGCTGGCTCATCAATCCCGTTCGTTTTCATCATCGTGCCAGCTTCACTAAGCGTCAACGCTGGCTCATCAATCCCGTTCGTTTTCATCACCGTGCCAGCTTCAATAAGCGTCAACGCCGGCTCATCAATCCCGTTCGTTTTCATCATCGTGCCAGCTTCACTAAGCGTTAACGCTGGCTCATCAATCCCGTTCGTTTTCATCACCGTGCCAGCTTCAATAAGCGTCAACGCCGGCTCATCAATCCCGTTCGTTTTCATCATCGTGCCAGCTTCACTAAGCGTTAACGCCGGCTCACCAATCTCGTTCGTTTTCATCACCACTGTACACATCACGCTGGTCTGGCTGTCCACTGAAAGGGGGGGCGTGGACAATTCGTTTATTAAAATCAAATCTTTTATTTGCTAAGGGTTCATGGGTCCCAAGGCTGACCCTGGAGCGGCTGAGCTTACCTCAGCTATGGACGAGACCCCATTACAAATGGCGCCCGAGCAGGGACCTGACTTTGTGAGTGATAGTGAAAAACATGAAACGGTCACCAACGCTCATGAATCAGGTTCGCCGCGCCCCCCACACAATCATAAGCATCGCAGTACTCCAGCGAACAAGGCTCTAACGCTTGAGACGGACACGACCAGTTGGATTTACTGGCTGAAGAAGGACCGATTAATCACCGAGTGCAGACGACACCACATCGCTGTCGAAGGGCGCACCGTAGCAGATCTCCGTACCGAGCTGAGCGCCTGCATCCGTGCAAAGCGCCACAATAAATCCACGGAAGATCTGGTGAAAGCTTTGGAAAGGGAAATGAAGGAGGAAGATAACGCCACCATACTCGTTCCAACCACCACAGTGAGAATCCCCAGCAAAGCGATAGCAACACGTGACATAACCTCAGCCGCAAGAGTGCCGGATTTGGAGGTTATAAACTCCGTGCGGCAATGGAACATACGCTACAGCGGTCGCGAAAATTTACACGACTTTTTAGAGCGATGCGAGGAACTCGCCGAATGCTACTCTATAGCAAACAACCAGCTTCTTGCTACTATGCCGGAAATTTTGCAGGACAAAGCGCTGCAATGGTTTCGTATAAAACGCAATGTCATCAACACGTGGGACGACTTTCGTTACGAGGCTCAACGGTTCTTTTTACCGAAACGTCACCTCGCATATCTGGAGGAAACCATCCATCAGCGCAAGCAATTACCCAGAGAGAAAGCAAAGGATTATGTGCTGGCCATCCAAACGCTCATCCGCCAGCACCCGAAACTACGCGATGAAGATCACACCGAGCGTATATATGACGGTCTAAGGGTGGAATATCGCTTATATGTCCGTCGGAGCGATTTCAACAGCGTGGACGAACTACTCGAATTAACGGAAGAATTCGAATTGTTGAAAGGCGAGGAGACCAGGCAAGCGAGAAACACCAATCACTGTTTGACGGCGGTAAGTAATAAGTATTGCAGCGAGAACGTTTGTTGGCGATGTAAGCAGCCGGGACACCGAAGACACCAATGTCGCAACCAACAGCGAATATTTTGCTCTCGCTGTGGACGCGACGGAATCATGTCGCGGGACTGCAATTGTCCTACACATACGACAGTGCGAGCTTTTCCGTTCAAACCCAGTACAACAGCACTCAAAGCAACGATTCCGTACCCAGAAGGGAAACCAGATGGCCGTTATTATTTGCCCATTACTGTCGCAGGCATGCAGATAGAAGCTCTGGTGGACACCGGAGCCACGCTCACATATATCGGCAAAGAACTTCAACGTCATCTAGATAAACACCAAATTAAAGCCAGACGCCAGACCAGTCGCATTCAGCTAGCTAACCAGACGTATATACCTAGCACGAAAATGTATCCTGTTACGATAGAGCTGGGAAACAAGTCTACGCACCTACTTGTATCAGCTCTACCGGACGCTTTCGGAACATGTCATCTTAGGCATGGATTTCTTAAGGAAGCGAGACCTGACTATCACCATCGATGGTCAAGCCCTAACCGCAACACGCCTAAGCACACAGGCACCTACCGATCACCTTGCTACGCTAACCGAAAGGCAACATCTTACGGAACAGGAGAATCACCAATTGAATACTCTCCTCACTGAAAACGCAGCAGTATTCTCGACGATCACCGGCCCCAGCACAGCCACCGAACACATAATTCGTCTTAAACACGACCGTCCACTAAAGCAGAGATATTCTCCACGCAACCCAGTGATGCAGGAAGTAATCAATCCAACCGAGCACACAAACAGAATCGTGAAAGCCATGATTGCACGACGAGCAAAGGCCGATCATCAAACCTGGGACCACCAACTAGCCGAAATAGCTTCCGCAATAGATACATCACCACACGACTCGACAAAAACATCAGCAGCTGAGATAAACTTCGGGTACACACCGGCTGCACCGAAACAAATCCGTAAAGATGGGAATGTGCCTGACGAAGAAGCCACCATCGTGCCGACACTCACCGAGCTTTGGCAAGGAATTTTCTCGCAACTTGTTTACTGCAGCAAAACGCCAGAAGAAATACTACGATTTGCGCAGACGACCATGGAAGCCACTCATCGGCGAGAAAGTACTCAAAAGAGCTCATTCCGCTCTCTTCCGCAGTAAACAGATTTGCACAGAAGCTTGCTCCGAAATATTCTGGCCATATATCGTCAGAAAATTCAAGTCGACCAATACAGTCGAGCATGTGCATCTGCAAGATTTAAAGCAGCTGCCAACCGAATACTCTAGCTCCGAGCCACTTAGCACTAATGTAATGCAACAATAGACGTTGCCAACGCTAATCGAAGCGTCCGTTTGCTCATCTCTTTCCAGATAATCAAAATGACAAGAAAGATATTAAAATTAATTTAAAAATTGGTAATACTAGTTTATAAGACACCTTGTACAATAGGTTAATTTAAAAATTTGTAATACTAGTTTATAAGACGCCTTGGTACTATAGGCTAAGAAACTACTATTAAATAAAGGTTTTCACACCCGCTCCCCGTTCACGGCACACGCCAACTAGGACAGCCAGCCAGCCTCCAGCCGAACCATCGTGGGAGATCTCCTCCCACCTGCCGCCAGCGAAGGATCATTGTCCGAAGTGAGGGGGGGACTGTAACGTGGCTTTTGCCACCTTCCAATAAGTTACGTCAACTTCGCCCCACAGTACACCATGTACCCGCACCATACGCACACAACGATGCTGAACCCCGCTAGAGCTTTCCACCATACGTCCTAATGCACCATACGCATACTCACCTCGCTACCGCGACGAAAGCTGCGCTGTGCTTGCTATATAAGCAAGCACTTCGCACTGAGTGCGCGCATTTGCTCCAGTTCGCCGAATCGGACGGTCACCGGGAACAGCAGTAGGCAGCGGGAAGTCAACGCCGGCTCATCAATCCCGTTCGTTTCATCACCGTGCCAGCTGCAACAAGCGCCAACGCTGGCTCATCAATTCCGTTCATTTTCATCACCGCGCCAGCTTCAACAAGCGTCAACGCCGGCTCATCAATTCCGTTCGTTTTCATCACCGTGCCAGCTTCACTAAGCGTTAACGCCGGCTCATCAATCCCGTTCGTTTCATCACCGTGCCAGCTTCAATAAGCGTCAACGCCGGCTCATCAATCCCGTTCGTTTCATCACCGTGCCAGCTTCAATAAGCGTCAACGCTGGCTCATCAATCCCGTTCGTTTTCATCACCGTGCCAGCTTCAATAAGCGTCAACGCCGGCTCACCAATCTCGTTCGTTTTCATCACCACTGTACACATCACGCTGGTCTGGCTGTCCACTGAAAGGGGGGGCGTGGACAATTCGTTTATTAAAATCAAATCTTTTATTTGCTAAGGGTTCATGGGTCCCAAGGCTGACCCTGGAGCGGCTGAGCTTACCTCAGCTATGGACGAAAC
>NW_026038145.1:0-65862 GCF_023373825.1 Bactrocera dorsalis
GTTGCACTCAAGCTTGGTTTTTCCTCCTTGTTAACACGAACTTTTTTCAATTAATAGCTTTTATTTCCACAAAAGGAAACAAGCAAATAAAGTTCATACATACATATAAGTACATATATTTTTAGAGTCTTTCACGACAATTGAAAGTGGTCTGCATGATTATCACTTAGCTTTTCCAGTCCAAATTCTACACATACATATGTATGTATATATAGGTCTATTTATATGAACATGTAGGGCGCATATGGTTATTGTATAACGTGTGTCTTGCATCGTTGGTTTGCTTTTATGCTACCCTTACTTGCAGCTTGTTAAATTTAAATGAGCGCTTGACTTCACTTAAAACTAAAGGTGTCTCGCCGTCTCGTCTGCTACTTCATTACCTCCTTATAACTCCTCACGTCGATATAGTCTTCATGCGTCTTTGATTGATAACGACACCGACTTAAGTGTACATGCACGTAGTTAATCCTGCTTTGCATGCAAGAACAAATGGTTAAAGACGAGGCGTTATTTACTGCAATCAAATTAAATTAAATGAATTAACAGGAATAAATATATATATATAAGAACGTATTTTCTTACATATACTTCTCCTTTTCACCTGTTTTTGTTTTATTTTGTTTATTTATTTATTTATTTATTGTTATATTTATACACTGAACGGGGTATATTAAGTTTGCCACGAAGTTTCTAACACTTAGAATGAAATGACGGAGAACCTTCAATGTATAATATATGTACATATGTTTGTACATACATATATGTATGTATAAATTATCACCGTGACGAGCTGAGTCGATTTAGCCATTTCCGGGCTATAAGAATAGTACGATCTAAGGTTTGTTTAGTTTGATCCAGTGTTTTGCGAGATATGGGCGTTACGCTCACAGTTCGATATTAAAAATATCTTTGTTTAATACCCCATATCTTTAATGTTGTTCAAAGTCATATTTTGTTATTTTGTTAGAACATTTATAGCGCACTTTTAGAGATTTTGGAAAATAAATTTCTAAAAGAAATAGAAGAACCTAAGCTAAAACAAGAAGTTCAGAGATAAAGATTAGAAACGGAAGAATTTGCTGGGCATTTAAAATAATATTGTGTATCACTCTTTTCCCCAAAATGCTATATTAATATAATAGAATAATAATAAGAAAGTGCACCCGACCCAAATTACTGAGGAACTCGTATCAAGCTTAAAGAATAATTGCTGGAAAAAAAATCTTTGATATTCAATATATTGTTAACAAGGGTAAATTAAGTTTATAATTGTGCTATGTTTTGTCAATTATTTGCAGGTCCAGCAACAGTTCAAATGGTTTCCCAAAACCGTCCTGCATCCATAACAGTGCCGGTACAAGTACCACAGGGCCAAATGATGCAGCAATACGTTAACGAGAACGGAACTTTTGCGCATGTTGTGCTTTCGCCCCAATATCAACAGATCCATTCCGGTCAAGGACATATGCATGCACCTTTCG
The DNA here is from genome assembly GCF_023373825.1 of Bactrocera dorsalis. Taxonomy (NCBI): domain Eukaryota; kingdom Metazoa; phylum Arthropoda; class Insecta; order Diptera; family Tephritidae; genus Bactrocera; species Bactrocera dorsalis. The sequence goes on from NW_026038145.1 coordinate 1,485, forward strand.
TAAGTTCCTTTTTTAATTCTTTCCAAAAATATCGAAAACATTTCCTGCCATTAAATCAATTTTGCTAAGACATTGAAGTTACAGCAATTTTGTTTTTCTTGGAACCAAATAGGGCCAGCCCGTCTATATAGGCAAGTTAGGCGATTGCTTAGGGCGCAAAATTGTTAGGGCGGCATTTTGGCTAATCTCCTTTTAGTTTTTTTAATTATTTGTTTATTTTATTTTTTTCATTTATATCTCATACTACATATGCATACATACATACATATGTATGTATATAAACATGAAACGCTATTTCGTTAGGTGCCCGCATAACGTCCGAACCACAGCATGGAAAGACATGAATATTTACACAATATACGATGCAGTATTATGCAGATACTGTGACATGTTTTACGTATTATTTATTTCAAGTGATAAGATATTTGTGAAAATGTTGTTACATCATACGTATTTAAGTATGTACATACATATGTACTATTCTTTAAGTGATTTACGAAGTTAGTAAAAAATTAAACTATTCCAATATATTGTTATCATGATTAATGATATTCTTGACAACAAGGACCGAACAGCGCCGTGGGTTTAGGCTAGTTTTATATACAAAAATCATAGCTTGATATTTTCCTGTTCTTATACAAATTACAAACAGCAACGGGAGTATTTTTAATTACTTAACTAATTTTTACAAATAAAAAATTTTGTTGTTAAAATATATATATACTTACGTACTATGTATACGCCAAAATATGCTTAAAAGAGGCGGAGAATTTGCATTTGGTGTTAGAATTAAAAAACTATAAACTTAATAAAAAGATAAAATAAATAAATAAAACTCATAACTTATGCTTAACTTTATAATAATTCTGAAAAATGAAGTTGATTATATGCCAGTAGTTGCTCTTTCCGTGTAATAAATAAATAATCAATTAATTTTTTGTATGATTTGGCAACACTGCAATTAACAAAGCATAAAATACAAACAAGGAAAAGCCACGTCAAATGTATAAATCAATCATTTTTTTCACTAAACTAATGTATCGTTCATCATATGAATTGGAAATGAGTTTTGAATTAAATGTAACCGAAAGTTTAGTTTGTGAATACTAGGTTTTGTTCATGCTAACGAATCTTGATTCTTCACATAGTATATTCACTTATGGTTATAGGCTTGATTAGTAAACTTATTTTTTAGAGAAAAACTAAAGTTGTGTTATCGTTACATTTATTTTTAGATGCAGGCTGGTGGATCTTCTCAATTCTATCCAACCCTTCCGACGGGATTTGCTCCTAACCCAGGTGGTGGGCCAGCACATTTCCACACTTTGACAAGTGGGCATGTGCAAACGCAACAACTTTCCCAACATCAAAAAGCGACAACACAACCACAGCAAACTGGATCTCAAACTTTATCACATTCGCCTTCACCTCCCAATAGTTATTATAAAGACGAGCGTACTCAACGACAACACACAAAGTTATTAAGGAAACTTGAAAAACAACGGGAAATGAGTGAGTATTTGTTTTGGTTCGCGATTGGTTAGTTTACATAAAATATACATATAATAAGTGGTGAATTTATTCATACATTTATTTAGGTGAAATTGTCTTTAGCTTATTGTTTTTGTTAAATGACCAAAGTATTCCCACACATACATATGTAAGTAATTACCTATGATGTACGATTATATACTATTACCTTTTGGTACTTTATATCTAAGTATGTTTGCTTCACAGAGTATAATATGATACTGATAATATATAAATAATAAGAGATTTCGTCAAGAATATTTATTTCTATTAAAATTGTTAATCGGTGGTAATAATTATGGCCATATTACCTTAGCGAATTAGAATCATTTTCGACGTTTTTTCATTTTGGTTTTTGCTAACATCTGAGAATATGTCACTGGTTTTAATCCTCGAAAATTGGAACTTGTACCTTTAATCGTTATAATATTTTTACCAATTAAATTACGACATTTTTTAAATTAAATAATTGTTTTAATTCTTACGACTTTAAATGTTTAAGTTGTTACGCGTTGAGTATTACTTTATTAACGTGAACTTTATACAAACTAGGACTTATATGTTGTTCTTTTATTGAAAGATTTTGGTATGTCAATACCGACACATATACGTATAGGACCTCTTTGCCATAGCGACTTAAACGGGTATCATAATCTTTCAGTTAACTCTGCAAACAATAGCCCAGTCAATGGAACAAAGAAGCACGATCACGTTATTGCAACTTCGGGGGTTCCGCCATCGGATACAACTAATTCAAATTCTTCTGTAAAAAGTTCGGTTGACAATGGATTGGGAGTCATTCAAAGTGTTCAAAACATAAACAAAAGTATAGTCCAACCAAAACAGGATACATCTCCACTGCGGCAACCATTAAAAAAACAAAATTTACACTCTCAAACTACGCAACGAAATGGGGGCATAGCATCAAATATATCTCAAAGTGGGCTTAGTTATGGTGTCAATATAGCTAGTTCTAAAGGAGACAAAGGAGAGTTTAGTTCAAATGTCCTCGTGGATGAGGAAGACCCTCAAGCCTTGATTATAGAGCAATTATCTGCTATACAAAAACCGAGTGTAAGTAAAATAGAGTTTTCCATTAAGCCAATACATTTAAATTTTATCATACTTATTATTTTATATATTTTTAGGTAATTAATTTAACTTCACGATCAGCAAAAATTATTTGGGAGAGGCCAATAATCACTGATTCACAAATTGATACTAGGAATCTACGTTATAATGTGTTGCTTAGTGATCGTGCTAAGGACGGAAAATACAAAAGCCTTTATAAAGGTGATTCATATGACTGTATAGTACAAGACCTTCAACCAGGTCAGATGTATGTAGTTCGAGTTCAGGTTTGTTTATGCTAATCATAACAATATTTGCAGCATATATATTTCGAATTTACTTTCAGGTATACTATAACAAGATGCAGGGAACAGCTTCTGAGGCATCTGAATTCATGACTCCACCATGTGAACCAGATCAGCCAATGCCACCTAAACTTGTAATGCGAACGAAGAATTCGTTGCATTTGCGTTGGTCGAACCCACCATCTAATGGTTCACCCATACAGCATTATTTATTAGAATATGACGACGGTAAATACGGGCTATCTTTATCTACCCGCTCCTCACGTCAAAATAATGAGAATGATTGTCATAACTTCGTCGAAGCAACGAAAACAAAAGGCAAGCACTACACTCTTACTAAATTGCAGCCGTCAACTGTATACTATTTTCGTCTGGCTGCCGTCAACGATGTGGGTATGTCATTGTATTCCACCATTTGCTCATACTGTACCTCGAATAATCCGCCGATTGCACCGAAACCTCCTAAACTCCAGAGCAGTAGTTCTACAACTATTCGCCTTTGGTGGGAACGACGACAACAAGATGGCGATTATGTCTTGCAAATACTTGATCCCGATTCAGGTCATGGTTACCTAAACGCTTACAATGGTCCAGATACGAGTTATGAATGTTGTGAACTGCGTCGAGCTACATATTATCAGTTCCGGTTACGTGCAGAAAATGAAGCAGGCAGCTCTCCATGGTCCAATGAGGTTACCTACCAAACAGCTCCTGAAAAACCAGGTAAACCGGGTAAACCACATGTGAAAGGAAAAATACATGGAACTCATTTTCGAGCTCGTTGGGATCCACCCATAGATATGGGAGGCGCCGAAATAATTCGATATTTTCTCGAAATCACATCTGGTGCTAAATTTGAACGTATTTATAGTGGTACTGAAACAGAGAGCATATGTGATCGTCTTCAACCAGGTACAACGTACCAGTTGCGTGCGTCTTGTGAAGGTCCTGCAGGCATTAGCCCGTATTCTGATGTGGCCCATATTACATCAGAAGCTTTAGTACCTGCGGCACCTTCGCCACCTTATTACGATAGTCCGCCGGGTCCATATGCGGCGGTTTTAAGGTTGGATAAACCTGAAAATACTGGTGGTGCCCCCATTTTGGAATTTGAAGTACAGATGCGCCATTCTGTAGATGATAAATACGCTATTGCGAATAAAACAAATGATTATTCAATTGTTTACCATGGACGGGATACATTTTGTGTGGTCAAAGACTTACAACCTGGTTGGCCTTATGAGGTACAGGTTCGTGCAATTAATCGCATTGGTGCTGGGCCTTGGTCATCATGGTTCCGTTTCTCGGCAGCTGCGGCACCTCCGAACACACCCGAAAATCTAAATGTCATAATCAAGTCGGCGACTCATTTGCTAGTAAATTGGGAAGAGCCTAGTAACAATGGTGCACCTATTCAGGAATACTGCTTAGAAAGTTTAACTGTTGAAAATGAATCCGATCTAACTTTTGAAAACTCATCACATAAATCAGCATACTTACCCTGTTACCATGGTGGGCAAACGAGCATCGATTTGCGAAATTTATCTCCTTTTACTATATATTACTTTCGCGTGAATGCCAGTAATGCGGCTGGAGTGAGTAAGTGGTCAACATGTATACAAGCGCGTACGCCAGCGGCAGTACCTGCTGCGCCACAAATCAAAGACTGTGAGTTTACTGCAAAAAAAGTAGTATTAAATTGGTCGAAACCTGAATGTAATGGTGCTTGTATCACTGGATATACCATTGAATGTGCAGAAAAATCAATTACCACTGCGGATGCAAATACCACATATACAATCCACGGTTTAATACCCGAAACTACTTATAAAATTCGTTTGCAGGCTATTAATAGCATCGGTTGCGGACCATTTTCTTCTTACACTAAATTTACAACATTACCTTCACCCCCGCCCCCACCAACACTTGAGTGTACAGGAGTAGGTCATAACTTTATAAAATTAAAATGGGGTGACGGTAAAAACGTTGATTTTATCAAATACTATGTAGAAATGTTTGTACAGCGTGCAAAAGAGTTCCAGATAGTTTACTCGGGCACAAGTTGTATGTGTAAGGTGAACAAGTTGCAGGAAAGTACTGCTTACACCTTCCGCGTATATGCAAGTACTGATCGCGCCGGAATCGGAGAATTTTCAGACGAATATATTTTCAGTACGACTCCTACTTTGCCGAGCAACATTAAAGCTCCAAGGGTTGCCATGGAGGGAGCAGCTGCGTGTTTATTAACTCACGGTGTCGGCAGTGCAAGTAGTTTCGTTCCATCCGGGATTCTTCCTGAAACACCTACAAGTTTTATTGCCGGCCTAGGAAACCTTTCTTTAGGTGTACCACTTACTCTAGAATGGCAAAATTCAAAAAATTCATTCAATGATCGTGTAGAATACGTATTACAGTATGCAATTGGTAAGGATGGTGACTACAGACGGGTAAGTTTTACAAAATTTTTACATCATATTTTCACTAAATTTTATGGATAGTTATTTATTTTCAAATGAAATGTTTTGATTAATAAAAATATGAATTAGTATATTCGGATAAAAATGTGTGTATACAAATTAGGGTGCTTCAAAAAATTTTTTTAAATTTTTTTTTTCTACTCTTACCCCTCAAATGTTAATGATTGACAAACAAAAAATCCTCTCTCAAGCCAGGCGCTGCAGCTTAACTCTAAGGGATCGCTATTTTTTTTTAAATTCCCATACATTTTACATGGGAATTTTCGTTTTTCATTCAAACTAAAATTTCACCAACTAATTTTCGTTTCTCAAAAATAACCATAACATATTCAGAAAGTTCACTTTTCAAACTTTAAAAATTTCTGCGAAAAAGTTTGATTATCTCAATTAGACAATTAAATATAGTGATTTGAAATTTGAAAAAATCAATAAAAAAAAAAAAAAAGTTTCTGGGAACAATAATTTTGTCGCGGGAATATTTAAAGTTTGAAAAGCCAACTTTATGAATATGTGATGGCTAATTTTTTTGTTTATCAATCACTAACATTTGAAGGGGTAAGCGTTAAAAAAAATTCAAAAAAATTTTTTTTTGAGCAGCCTAATACATATACTCTTATGTATAGATATTGTTTTTTATGCAATTAAAATTTAGCTTGTTTTTCTAACATTCAGTATGTTTATGAGTCAATATAACAAGAGTTACCTACTACAGTGTTTAAGTAAAAATCTAAAAGAAGCAACTCTAGTGTGTTCTTAAAATCTAAAGCAATTGTGAAAATGCAAAAGTAAATAATACCGGTAGTTAATATTAATTACTTGAATAATAAAGATGTAACTTTTGGATGACCGTTTTTTTTTTTTTTGTTTCTAGATTTACAGGGGTCCAGAAACCAAATTTACAATTGAAAATCTTGAGCCGGGAACAATGTACCAATTTCGAGTGTATCCTATTCGTGTTACTAAATCTGGTGAAGATTTAGTTGGCCAATATACTTCTGCATTTCGGTACCAAGTACCACATCTTGCAGCATTGGACGATATCGATGGAAACTTATTAGGAAATATGGGCAGCGTTTTTGGAACAAGCGCTAAAGGGATAAATAACAGCAACAACGGTTCCATGAATTGCCATGGGCATTCACACTTAGCTCATCATGTTCACAGTTTGCATACACATCACTCTCATAGCCATACGCACCACAACAGTAGACAATCAACGTCCAGTCTTCATCATCGTTCAGTAAGTGCGTCTGCTGCAAGTCCAAATGGTTTTAATGGTCATAACAACACCAATATTAGTGATAGCAGTAACAATAGTGGTAGCACTATATTAATCGGTCCTAATGCCATTGGCTTAATACCTTTGAGTACATCAATGGCAAATGAATTGACTGCAGTGGAATTTGCTGGTTGTGACGATCCACTACATCATCATCATCATCATCATCATCAATTTCTTGGTGGAAATGTTAGTGCAGGATCTGATTCCGTAGGATCTACACCAACTACGACATCGTTTCTGGCTGCTGCTTCAAATAATTTGCTAACAAATAATGCGCTATTAGTACATGGTATCGGTTCATCCAATCATACTCAACATGGTATATTACGCCGATATATTACCAAATTAACTACGATATATACGAACCGAAAACGTTTTACCGACCAGGAAAAAGCAGTTTTATTTATGGTTTGCTTTTTGTTTTTTACATTCATATTTGCAACATTAGTTAAAGCATTAATGCGATAAATTTTGACAGAAAATTACTATTGTGGAAGAATATGCAAGCCTTTTCTGAAAACGAAAGCAATGCATTTGCGATTAAAATGGTGAATGTGTCGATGAATAAAAGCAACCAATACTTTTTCAAAAAATTCAACTACCTAAAGCTCATATGTTCTAACCTAGGTGTGGATGTTCATATATGTATACTGTATATATATACTATACATAGAAATGTGGTGGAAGTTTATAACCTAATTCTCAATTGATTCTACGTAATCTGTTAAATGCAATCCTATTCAACATTGGAAATCAAATTATAGAAGCGAAAATACAATGATTTCTTTATAATTTAATTAAAATATTTAACACAATTGGCAACTGTGATATGCATATTTTAGTTAAGTTAATTTTTCATAGAGAGTTTAAATGTTTGAATTTGTCAACGCTTTCTCAATTAAAACTGACATAAATGAGATTAAGACAAACTGCAGAAAACCAATAAATATAGTGTTAACTTTATTTGGTGGTCAAAAGTTTCAAATGTTAAATCATATGTATCAAATTAATAACAAAAACATTTTCAAAAAGCTTCATCTTGCTGTATCCGTAATACCAGTATGATAAAAAACTTGTTGGTATGAAGGGAATTTCTCGTGTAATACATTTATTTACGACTTATCATTTTTACCTATCCTTTTAGCTTATTTATATAAGCATAACTTTCAGATCAATTTGAATTTAATGTACATATGTTTAATGAAATGCGTAAATAAACTACAACACATGTGTGGTCTCCGTGTATACTTATTAAGTATTTTAAAAGCCAGGCAGTTATAATTATTAATTGGAACGTTCGAAAATGATTACCACTGTACCTTTTCAATTAATGTGATATTTGAATTCTTTATGTTCAGCGCATATTAAAGATGTTATTCTCCCTTAAAATATAATATTCAAATAGTTTTATTTCAAATTTTGAATCTAAATTCATATTGCTTATGCTTATATTCTGCATTTTTGGTCGACCGTCATATTATTTTTATTTAAATATCTTCATACCATGTGATATACGTAAATCTTGCTTGGTTATATAAATACATATACATATGTACGCGAGAGACAAGTTTTTATTTACATATGTATGTCTTTAGGCTCTAAATTCAAAGGAGGGCTCAAATTTTTTCTTTACTTATTTTTTTTTTTGTCTTTTAAATAACAAGATATTTTATTTATTTATTACATTAATTCCAGTTCTAATGTTAAGCCCTGCAACCATTGTCGATGTCAACAATTTACAGATTCAAGAATTGTAAACTATGTAATACATGACACGCTGATATCTTAAGTTTTTCCAACTTAAACTTTAATTTTAGTATTTTTCGACATAAACTAATTATACATTTTCTCTGATCAACGAAAAAAGTACTAAAATATTTAACATTTTACTTAAAATTGAACGCCATTTTTATTATAAGTTTTCACCTAGCTTAGTTTCAGGCTTGGACCAAAATAATCAGCAATGAATCATAAATATTCGGTTAATTATTGTAAATCATCATCTCTTTAATCCTATAGAAGTGTTTTTAGGGATGTGCATTCACTTTTTATGAGGACTTTCATTATTCCATAACTATTTTACTGTTAATACAAATGAAATTTATAGTATTTGTAGTAACGATAATAGAAATTAGAATTTAATTACTGATTAAAAAAGGAAGGATAATTTAGTAAAAAGTTTATGTAAATATATATTTTTTTTTATCAAGTTTGGGGTAATGAATGAACACCTAAGATTTGTAAACATCCACTTGTTTACGATATATACTTGTAATGTTCTAAAATCAGATTCTACGAGAAGGATTTTAATACAGCTTTAAATAATTCCAAATTATACGGTATATATAAATTTGGTTAGCTTACATAAATAAATTGTTTATTTTTTCTTTCAACTTTTTTCTAGTTTGAAATTGGATCCGATTACCAGTTTTTTTGTACTAAACTTATTTTCGAAATTACGAATATTTCGCAAAGTATATGGAACGTTTTTAATTGACGACTAACCACTCTACTGGTCATACATTTACTAATAGAAAACGCTGATTTCGGTTGGCTAAATATTAGAGACGATCTAAATTATCAATCAGTTCAGAAAGCTAAAATGTTAACGGATATATAGACTATAAAACTTTAATTTTGTAATACATTATGTATTTTCAAAAAAAAGTCTTTGAAGGCGTCATTATTTTGTGCATTTAAAAGTTCAGGTTGAGAATTGGGGTAATGATTGCCTCATTACGTATAAATTATAATTTTTTATTCTTCGCTCCATGGCTCTTTTAAAAGAATGACAACACAATTTTTAATTTACCTACGATTACATACATCGTTCTAAATGATGCGAGCTAATATAAATATTCGTTTACAATAAATACTTATTTAAAGATAGTTTAAAAAATTTAGCAGAAACTATTTCCTGCTTTACGCATTAAAAAAATCATTTATTGTTGTCATTATACATACACAGGTGACATATAAATGCCGGTAAAGTATTTCGTAATAATCGACGATTTATACATAATTATTGACAAGATACTTATTATAACGTCCTATAGAGATTTATTACAGATTTAAAAACAAATGATATATGTACATATGTATGTATCAATATCGTAAAAAGTAATTATTTAAAAACAGATTATTAGACGCACGGTGGTCACCAAATTAAATTAAACAATTTTCTTAATTTTTATTTATATAGAGAATTTAATCAAAAATATATATGACTTATTACGAATATTGTAATAATTTATATACGCCTATGTATATACTTAAACAAATATTGGTGTTTGTATTTTTTAACTTAAAATTCAGTAAAACTAAAAAAAATACACATTTATTATTCGCTTATGGAATTTTCACTTTTTCGTACCCATTTCACCTTCTATAAGAGCTATTGAATATGGTATTGATAAATATGAGTGAAAAAAATAAAACAATGTGCTTTATTTAGTAATGGTATGAGGTGTACTATAACAAATATTAATCTTTACACTTAATTAATTGATACACAAAAGTCGGAATATAAAGAAGGGGGAAGAAGAAATTTATGTTAAAGTATATAAAAAATTGTCTGTTTATTATCATTACCATTATAGCATAAATAATGCAGAATAAAAATATTTAGACTCTACATACATATATAAAATATTGAAAATATATAACTAAATATATATATACATAATAAAAATATATTAATAAAAAATATAAATGATTCGGTTGTCTTAATTTTTCAAAATAACTTCTGTTAGACGATCTGCACATAACGAGTTGTTTGCTTTATTCTTTTCAAAAGGCTTAAAAGTAAGTTTATTATCTTATATTTGTATACGCCGCAAAATGTTGCATAGTGTAAATAGTTTTGTTTACTTTATGGTGGTTTGTAACACCTGAAATCAATCAAGATATATACCTTGGACTGAAAGCGATATAACCCTTAATGAGAAACCTCAGGAGTATTAAATTTTGCAGTAAAGATGTAGCGGGAAAATGGAATCCTATGAACCAACTGCTAAAGTATTTTGAAAGACATGAATTTGTCCTTAAAAATTATAAATATGGGAACAGACTGCATTATCCATGTAGTTAAACTTTCTTTAAAATATTAACTTGAACTGAAAAATAGCATCACGTATCATATTTGTGTAACAGGTTATTTGGCCTGTTCATGATGCTAGTGTTGATGTTTTTTGATGTTAGTCAATAATGACATGAAGATTTAGTTTTGTCAGTTAAGGAACACACGCCATTAAGGAAAGTTCAGTGTACTTTATTCTAGTTATTTAACAAAATCTAAAAACTTCGGTTATATCTATACATTTAAATCCAATGCGGGTTTCATAATCCTAAGTGGCTTGACTGCAACTGCTCAATTGAAACCGATAATTGTTCAAGACGTTGGACTAATTGCAACATATTTTCTTGTGCTTTAGCAGCATTCAAATCGTGAACACTCTCTAACGAATCTTCTTCAGCAGCGGCTAACTCAAAGTGCAATTTAGCTAAACTTTCCTGTTGTTCTCGTATTTTAGTCATCTGTTCCATCGTGCAGCCAGAACCTAAATCAAACAGAACTTGATTTTTAGCTTTTTTGAATTCGGTGGATTACTTACCAAAAGCCTTTAGCTTTCCAGAATGAAAATCATCGAGAAGACCTAAAAGAGCTCGTTCCATATGCTTCACGTCCGGAACTTCTGAGACAAATGAGTGATGTTTAATAGGACGGTGATCGAAATCATTTACGTTTGAGCTACCGCCCGCATTGGTGGTGTTTAACGAAGTAGAAGGATCGATGCTACCCACTTTTTCACGAAATATGTGCAATCTGACTTTATTATCTGAACTATCATGGTTTTGTTTTTGAGAAATGTCATGTTTCATACCAAAATCTATACTATCGCAATATACTTCGCTGGAATTTTCTGGAATGTTGCTGGCACAATGATCGGTATTGCATATATCTGCCTCTTTTTCTTTCATATATTATTGTTTAGCAATTACCATTTGTCGAAAGATTCAATATTTGGATTTACGAATAGATTATGAAAAACAAAAAAATTAAATAAATATAAATAAAATAAAATCATGAAATATAACAGAAATTATTAAGCATATATTTATTTATAACTAAATAATACTTATTACTAGATGATAAATAAAATAAAAGTTCAATAATTTTAAAATGATACCATTGCTAATTGTGCCTATAAAAAAGGAATACATTGTTTTGAATGCAAATTCATTCATAGCGAATTCGATGTAATAGTGTTGATATTTTTCAAATATCCTCAAAATGGTAATTTTGAGTGATAACTGAATATAAAAAGAATGTAAAACTCCCAGAATTGTCAAAATGTAAATAAGAAATTCATGATAAATACAGAAATACCTTATTTTACATTAACGATTAATTGATAATCATTCGTCTAGAAAAGTGTGTTTGGCAGAATTAAAAGGTGGGAATGGATTACTAAAATAAATATTCAATCGATAAGAAAATACATCACTTGTAAAGATTTTTAAACAGTTCATAATCATGATCTATAAATTAATTAGTATTTCCCATTTTTCGGTAAGAAACATGTATATATGTAATGAAATCCCGGAACAATCGACGAAGTATAGGAAAACATCATACAATGATATTTAATGTACACCGAAATTGTTTAAACACCTTCTTACAAAAAGAACCATGAATGCGAAAAATGTGTTCTTGGCAGGGATTCGAATGTGGCGCATACTAATACGTCTTGTGACAAATACAAATGTATGTTTGTATATATATATGCGGTGACATGGGCCTATATTTTTTTATAAAATCTATTAACCTTGATACAATGTAACTCTTAACCAGTTACAAACCTTATAGGGAGAATAAATAACATGTCTTTTTTACAAATAATTGTCTTAGACGAAAGATATAAACGGTGTAATACATACTTAATAATCTGTAATTATGAAAATTTATTGAATTCGATCCTTCAGAACAATGATAGACACCAACATGCGGCGCTTTAACAGTGGCAGCAAACTTATTAATAAGTTAAAAACTGCTAAATTACCTTTAAGGAATTTACGCTGTCGTGATTTGAAATCAAGTCGTTCATCATTGTTGCATCCACCCAGGCTTGCACTAATTTGTAGATTTGGACGTGTACGTCGCTCATTTATATATGTTACCTTAGCTGAGGTTAGGTGACCTTTTTCAGACGTTCGTTCTATGGAACAACTGGCTGAATTTCTACTACGAGTTGTATCTCCACTGGACACATTCTTTATCTGCAGAAAATTTAAAGTTTAACTTTATTTTCAATTTAATTATTCGTCCTACAATCATTTTGGGAACTGCCGGAGTAGGAAGGATACTTTCTGGTTTAGGACCTGATTTTTGCACAGTGGTATGGTTGTTAATATCTTCATCTCCGTCATTGTCGTTTGTAACGAGCTTTTGCCTTTCTACCACTTCAGCATTTGTCTCCATAATCTCTACACTCGCTCAAAATATAACATATATCCAAACAGATTTATTAACGTGGAATAACCAAAAAATATTACCAAATTATTTAAAGCACTTTTAAATTCTGAAATAGAAAAATAGTTTGCGATTTATTAGCGATGTCAGCAGATAAGATCTGTTAGGAACCGTCTCCAACTATCGATAATATATCTGATCGAACACAAAAATTAGATATCGATAGTTCTGATTTGTTCTATCATCAATATTCCTTTAAACATTTATATATATTTATGTACATAAAACACAATATGTTTCTTCTATATATTAGAAGACTGATAATATACAATATTTATAGTTTATCAGCATTTTGCGCCACCAGGAAGGCAATGATTTAACTTTGCTTGTCCCCCTCTTTTCATGTTCTTTTTGATCCCCAGTCAATAACAAATATATACTCACATATATATGTACATAGATTATTGAAAAAAATCACTTTCCGCTCACGATCCTACGTTAGGGGAAGAAGACTATATAATGAGTTACCTAACCTCGAAAAAAAATCTTTGTTTAATGATTTGATATCAGTTCTTCATATTTATTTTGTTAATATTTTTCATATCTCTCATTTAATTGAAAGTCTCGTAATTATTTTAAGCCGATTTCTTTTTAAATCCCAATGTATACACCATTTGCAACATACCAATAATACCTAAGCCGCAGAGGCCTACAGTCAAACCAAATAATACCTTATCTGCTGGACCTCCTTTTAAAAAGACCGGTAGATCATTATGTGCCTATAAGTAATTGTATAATCATTAATGTGCCACCCGTTAATTTAAAATTATTACTTGAAATTTCTTCATGCTACTTGCAAGTCCATCGGGTAATGCCATTATTATATTGAAAATGATTATGTAAGCACACCTAAAATATACAGTACAAATAAATAAAATATTCTTTATATTTTAAATTTTAAATGATATTTTCAATTAAGTATTTACAATTATTAACACGCATATAAATCAGTAGTACTTGCACTCCTTGAAAGAGTTGTTATTATTATAAGGTTATATTATTTGCTGCTCAAATCAATATTAAACAATTATAAATTATCCAAGTAAGTGAGTTTCGGACCCAATTCGATTTTAACGAAGTGCATTACGTGCACTCACGATAACGAAGTTTTTAACGTGTATAAATAGATTGTGACAAACATATGCATATCTGCAATTCTTAAAACGAACTAGATAACACGTAATACTCAATTCACATCAGGTTTCTTAATAAAAGTGCTATTGAAACATTTTTTTAAATATATAAAAAGGGTAATTGTTTAATGAATTATATTTCCATCTTATGTCAGATACATGACGATCTTCATTCGGTACATGAACAGGGTCGGCTTTAGTATACGATCCCACGATTTCAGGGTTAAAAGTGGTATGGTTGGATAGAGCTGATGCTCCAGATTAAGAAAATATATAATTGTTGCCGCCGCAAACTTATAGTTTCCGAGATATTTCCATTTAAAGTTGAAAATTTTGCAAATTTTATCTTGCAATTTCTCGATTGCTAGTAGTTATTTAATTCATATTATGCCTTTTTTATGCACTTATACTTCATTACATTGTTTCTACATATTTATTTTTTAGTAATTATTTAGTTATTTGCTTAAAATAAGCATTTTATATTTTACACAATTTTCATTCCATGCACAATAACAAAAGTATTCCGTGTTGACAGATAATAAGTGTTGCCATAATTACACATTTATCAAACGAATAAAAATGAATAAAAAATAGGACTATACCCCAAATACATAAATCATTGCCCTTTTTCTTGATATATCAAGATTTTTGATACACCCCGGTGTTGGATCGACCATGGTTATTTTTTTTAAGCGCGGCCGAAGGCCGCCAACGCGAAAAGGAGTTTTACTTAAAAAAAACTTGATACACCCCGGTGTTGGATCGGCCAGGGTTTTTTTTTTTGAAGCGCGGCCGAAGGCCGCCAACGCGAAAAGGAGTTTTAATTAAAAAAAAAACTTGATACACCCCGGTGTTGGATTGGCCAGGGTTATTTTTTTTGAAGCGCGGCCGAAGGCCGCCAACGCGAAAAGGAGTTTTAATTAAAAAAAACTTGATACACCCCGGTGTTGGATCGGCCAGGGTTTTTTTTTTTGAAGCGCGGCCGAAGGCCGCCAACGCGAAAAGGAGCTTTACTTAAAAAAAACTTGATACACCCCGGTGTTGGATCGGTCAGGGTTATTTTTTTGAAGCGCGGCCGAAGGCCGCCAACGCGAAAAGGAGTTTTAATTAAAAACAAACTTGATACACCCCGGTGTTGGATTGGCCAGGGTTATTTTTTTTGAAGCGCGGCCGAAGGCCGCCAATAAAGCCTTAAAAATTTTCTTATTACAATGGAAAATTTATTTCAGATAGTATTTGTTTTCTGCGTTTGAGTTTTTATATCCATTCTTATTCGTTTGATATATGTGTAATTATGGCAACACTTAATATCTGTAAACACGGAATACTTTTGTTATTGTGCATGGAATGAAAATTGTGTAAAATATAAAATGCTTATTTTAAGCAAATAACTAAATAATTACTAAAAAATAAATATGTAGAAACAATGTAATGAAGTATAAGTGCATAAAAAAAGCATAATATGAATTAAATAACTACTAGCAATCGAGAAATTGCAAGATAAAATTTGCAAAATTTTCAACTTTAAATGGAAATATCTCGGAAACTATAAGTTTGCGGCGGCAACAATTATATATTTTCTTAATCTGGAGCATCAGCCCTATCCAACCATACCACTTTTAACCCTGAAATCGTGGGATCGTATACTAAAGTTTCCCCCATGAACACAAAATAATGAGAAAAGCACCATCGAAAATATATTTTCACCGTTATATATAATACAAGATGTTATAGAATACAAAAATTATTATCTATTTGTGAGTAATTTTTTGACCATTTATATAATTAATGTTCGGCATATTATATAAATTTATTCGTATAAATATAAAATACTAATAAATAGTTATTAAAAGATAGGATACAACCTTGACGGAATAAGCAACGGCGTTAATTTAAAATAATGCAGCGGCTCTCTTTTGAGAGACATATTTAGAATCATTTTCGACAAAACTCATTTAACACGTATTGAACCAGTTGACTCATTTGTCATAGACATGCATTTGTTATTTTTCAGTTGTACCAGTTGTATATTAGTTTTCCGATTGTGTGGTGTTGTTTAACTTTGTGAAACAATTCGTTCAAAACAAAATATATTAAATATTTTTTTGTGTTCGGTTCGAGTTTTTTTCTTAGCTTCTTGTAATTTGTGTTTGTCTTATTTACTACATGTTCCTATTCATTACTGGTTATTTCCAACATTGGGTGAAGGAAACTGATTAATTAAAAATATATACTTACATATGTATACTTTAACTCAAACGTTGAAAGTGTTTACATATACACATACATATATGTTATGCGTCAAAATACTCATGAATCGAAATTGCACTTCAGATGTTTCAAAGCCAAGTCCGTACGCATATGCGCCATATAATACCTGACACATTTTGTTCATATACATATGTATAAGTATGTACCTATATCAGTATCCCACCCAAAAATGTTTTAAAAAACACATTTCGGTTAAATAATTTATTTAAAGCATTGCTAGTGATTCAGTTATGAAATCAAATGATTAATAAAAGTGAAAGAAGTTACCAATACCAGTAAACGTATAAATAGTTCATTCATAATTATAAAAATTAAGGAAAATCAAATGTGTTCGAATGTGTGTCTAAATACTTATAAGAAAAATAATAGCATTGACAAGTTAATTCCTGATATTTATATACTTACATATGTAAAAACAGTTCCTTATCCAAAAATATTTTACATTTTTACTGAAGAATAAAAAAAGGTGTTTGTGCTAATGATGAAAAGTGGTTATCAGAGGAAAACTTAGCGCCTCGAAATTTGAATAAATATTAATGAATGGTATAGGGTGTCCACAGTGCTTTCGCAAATTCACCTCGGAGCCCGTAATTCTTTCGTGTAGAACTACTTTGTGGAATATGAAAATAATATTGAGTCCTTTGCAGGCGCGGAGCCATTTCACAAAATTTCAAACAAATTTGTTATATTTGTTTTTTAATGTCTAAACAAACAGCTACTAAACGCACACTGTTGACACATGAAGATCCAACTTCACATGAACATAGAGAAAGGTGGTGCCCATTTTGGTTTGCCTTCGGTTTAAATAAGCCGGTCCAGTCACATTTGTTTTTGAGAGTACATATGTATATGGACATACATATGTATAAAAACTGTTTAATAATTGAATTAAGATAGTACACTATAAGACAATTTATTTTTTTTAATTTATTTCAGAGAAATTGAAATTATAGATTTAGTTTACTTCTGCATTTTTGTTGGGATAGCTATGAGATCTTATTTAATTTCAGTATCCGTTTTAAAAACATAAGATATGTAACAGTGGCGTAGCTACAACTTTGCGCGCGGGTCCAAGGATGTTCTGCCGCCCCCTTTATCTACCTACCTACAAGTTTCATGAGGTGATTGAAACAAAAGTGAATTTTTACAAAATATCTTCGATATTAAGTATATAAAATTTAGGAACTAGAAGCCACGCAATTTCTGAAGTTTCAAAATTCTCACAATACGGTTTTTGAGGAAATTGCGCCCGGGCGACGGCCCCCTTCGGCCCCCTTTACCCCCCTAGCTACTCCACTGATATGTAATTTCGATGATTTAATAGTTTGTTTATTTTTTCAGTTAGAATTACAAATTTACTTATTAAGTAAGATAATTTATTCGGGTTTGAAAATCCTTCCTTCGCGTTTGATAATAATATTTTTGTTTGGTAAATTGTTTTCTCTCTGTCACGAGAAAATATTTCGGAAATGGCATTACAACATCGAGAAGTTGGAGTCAGGGATTTCGTGCTCCTTGACCAAATAACAATGGATAAATTTATGGACAACCTAAAAATAAGGTAAATACACAAATAAATGCTATAATAATTATTAATATACATATGTGTAGATTCAGCTGTTTCATTAAAACATAATATAATAAGTAAGGCAACCGAAGTCCGGATGTAACCGAACATTTTATACTATATACAAAGCTGGGGAAATACTTTAAGGTGTAAAACCAATCAAATAGAGTAAAGTCAGCCGGATGTTCGAAAATCCTGATATTAGTTATATAGGGGCTAGGCCAAGTTTTCGCTCAAATTTATCTACTTTAGACACAAAGCTGTTATGAGTAAAACATGCTCTCTTATTTTTATTGGGATAGCTCACATATTGGCCCATATATGCGGTACAAAGTTGGAAGTTAGAAAATTTGTATATTAAGTATATGGGGGCTACGGGAAGTATTGGTTCGATTCATCCCATTTTCGACATACAGACATAACATTATAAGAGAAGGATTATACCACAATTTCAGTTTTTATATCATACATTGACCGCCATTTTCGACCAAAAGTCAACTATAGGTACCAAGGTCTAAATATTCCGTACCTAGGGGCTTGAACAGTTTTTATTGAATTTAAAAAATGTTTGGCCATAAGGTGGCACATGCTAAAGACATTATTCGTGCAAACCAGAGGATTGGAATTCATTATATTTGGAATATGCGTCTTTGGCCAAGGTATAGTCCATTATAATTTTATGTTTTTAAGAAAATAAAACATAAAACTTGTTATTGCCTAATTTTCATTGAGATAAGTCACATATTGGACGATGTGGTACAAAATCACCCGGAAGTTCGAAAATCTTTATATATATATCTAATATAAAGATCGGGCCTTAGAGAAGTATTGGGCGGTTTCAGGTTATTTTTCACAAAGACATAATATGTATTATCAGGAAAAGATTATCTCTGAATTTCAATTATATATGTGCATACATACATATATATCTCACACATTGACCGACGTTTTCGGTATTTTACTGTGGTCCACATATTCGGTACTTAGGGGCTTGAACAGTTTCCTGCCTGCTCCTTCTTCGTTTTAATAATATCTGATTTTGATAAAACCAAGACATTGTGGGATATTCGAAAATACATTTATCTAGTAATAATTAACGAAAACCTGAGATTTCGTTAGTAGTATAAAATGATTTTATTGACTGTATTATTGGTAGTTACTGTTTTGATATTGAATGAAAGTATACATATGTACATATATGTATGTACTATCCTATATCAGGATATTCGAATATTGACTACGGAAATGAGGCTTCAACAAAAAACTTGGCTTTTTTTGGAAAAATTTCTAAAAATATCTTTTGTCCGTAGTCTATAAAGAGTACTTTTTAGGTTTTTTAGCGTACTATATACCTATTAATAAAGACAATAAAAAACAAATATATCTGAAAGAGATTCATTTGATTAGTAATTTAAAACAAAGGGTACAGTTTCTATATAAGAATTCAATACATAATTTTATCAAAAGAAAAAAAGATATATCACTATAATAACAAAAAGTAAAATTAAAATTATTTACCGAGCATTGTTTACGTTTATCTGCAAGGGTTATCCTGGGTCTTAAGATATGTAAACTCAATCAAAAATATTGATATGAATATCAGTTAGCATGCCTATTCGTAACTATTTGTATGTATCTTTATTTAAACGAATCACTCTGAAAACGTTTATTCTCAATGTAAAATAAAAAAAGTGAAGAATATTGAAAGCTGTTTTCGCAACCCGAACTTAAATCGAAATTTTACATTCCTTAACATTTCAATTACTCATTAGTTTACGAAACCCGTACATGTATATACATACATGTATGAATAGTTTATTATTAATTGTTATTTTTTAAGAATTTTAATTCAACATATAGTGGAAATGTTCACCTAACGATTGTACGTATAACCTAACACCAATCGAGATAGATCTGGATGACTGTCCGTGTTTAAATAAATGGGCGTGGCCCCGCCCTCTAATAAGTTCAACCTACATATATCTCCTGAACCACTAAAGCTACAATAACCCCGCTCACTCTCCATATAACGATACGGTTCAAAACTACTAAAAGCGCAATAATATCAATCAATAATTAATTACGCAAGATACATTAAATTTTACCTCCGAGATAGAATGATAAGGCTTTACAGTAGCCGGTGGGAAAATTGTACGATGGGCTTGGCACCGCCCACATTTTGGTGAAATCCCATATCTCGAGCATTTTTCTCATATTCCTATGTCGCAGTGTGAAAATGGGCGAAATCGAACTGCAACCACGTCCTTTCTCATATACCACAATTTTAAATTCTATTTGATTCATTCACTTTCCAGTACAAAAGTTAAAAAGTAACAATTCCTTTAAAGTATGCTGCCTTATGACCAAAAATTGCCTAAATCCAACCAAAACTGTTTAAACGGATGTATACCGCATTTGTGGATCCCAGGGCCTGTAGTTAACTTTGGATAAAACCATCTTTCAATGTATGAGATATACAACTGAAATTTAGAAAGATTCCTTTCCTGACAAAATAGTAACTCTGTGTATCAAATATGGGTTGAATAGGGTCAATACTTCCCTTAGCCCTTATATACTTAATATAAAGATTTTCGAACTTCCTGGTGACTTTATATTGCATATATTGGCCAATTTATGAGTTATCTCAATAACAATCACAGAGTGTGTTTTACTCAGAAAAGAGAATCTTTGTAGATAAAAATTGGGCGAAAGCTTGACCTAGCGCCCATATAACTAATATCAGAATTTTCGAACATCCGGTTGGTGATTGTATGTGAGGTATCTTAATGAAACCCAGGGAACATTTTTTAGTATGATAATAGTTAATAGATAAAATCGTGTCCATGCTACCCCAACTCCCATATACTACACACATATAATGATTTTTGTTTTTCTAATAGACCTTATGCCGAATATGTCAGTCAGTGTATAAGTTATATACGGTATATGTTTATTAAAAATATCTTAGATTTTGATCCTTTGGTTGAATTTTAACATATTAAGTATATTCCTGGCTTTTTTTTAGTTATCTTTTTTAAAATTCAAAACTCATTTGATTATGCCGTTTCGGCTGTGCCTTAAAATAGAGCCAGAAGATGTTATTTAAATTTATATGTTTCCGTTGATTTAAAATCTGTAATTTTTTATAAAATAGTCAATAACAAAAAAAGAAGGGCTAAGTTCGGGTGCAACCGAACATTTTACACTCTTGCAACTTACAAGAATCAAAGCCAGGAAAATACTTTATAGTGCAAAACTCAAACTGAGGATCGAAATCCCTCAATTTTATATATGCATATCTTCTTCTTTACTGGCGTAGACACCGCTTACGCGATTATAGCCGAGTCAACAACAGCGCGCCAGTCGTTTCTGTTTTTTTCTTTTCATTGGGGGGTGTTTTTTACGTGGCGGGTCCCAAACCCAGCGCACAACCCTATGCAGGGGATTTTTCGCCTTCTCACTTTAGCTCGCCTTCAAACGGATGTTCTTAGGCTACCCAGAGGATACTTGGTCAAAGACCGGAAGTCGTGAGCTGCTTGAGTCATATGTAAAAGAATCGTTTCTGGCCACTCCCAAGTGAATGGCGATCAGAGAACTTTCCTCACTTGCGTGAACTTCTACACATGACTCCATCCTCCTATACATGCATATACTATACGAAAATACTATATGTATAACTCCTATACTGACAGGTTTGTTAGAAAAATGAAAAGTATAATATCGTCACCTTAAATGCAAAATACCGTTTCATCAAAAAATCAAAATCTTGAGTTTATTGATTACCCTGGTTTATTGTTTATGCTTTTTTTTATTGGTTATGTTCAATGTGCTTTGGTTAGATTAGGTTAAATGGCTGATCAAAGACCGCAAGTGGGGGTCCTATGTGAGACCTAGAAAAGCACTTCTGTGTTCGAACTATAAATTAGCAAAACAGTTAGTACCCAATAGATATTTGAATTGGTGTTTAATTTCCTTTCCCGCCAGTTCGAAGGGATGTCTGAAGATATATGCTCCCAATGTTTAAGTTTTACCGTCCCAAACGCGGAGTGTGTTCGATCTCATCTTCTTCCATACAGCTTCTGCAGATGGCGTTTGGTAGCACTCTCACCTTACTGCATGGACGCCAACAGGGCAATGGCCCGTTAAAAGCCCCAAAACCAGGGAGAGGCCAGCCTAACTGAGGGTAAAGTATAAACTAGATCTCTTGCGATCGATCTTGGGCCTAAAGGCTATTGCGACACTGTCATTACTATGATAATTAAACATTATTTTAATTTTTTGGCTTAAAATAATTTAATTTTTTTAGTACATACATATATACACATTTATAATATAAACTTGCAACTGTTTTTAGTGAGAATTAAAAAAAAAAAACATCTTAATATTAAATTTTTTAATTTTTATAAAAATTTAGATTTGGGTAGTATTGACCAGATTTTATCTATTATTCCCAATACCAAATACTATTAACATATCACATGCTAAAGAAACTAATCATATGGAGTACAGTCAGCCGGATGCTCAAAAGTCCTGATATTAGTTATATCGGAGGAATCAAGTTTTCGCTCAAATTTATCTATGTTATGCACAGAGATACATTGTTATGAGTAAAATATGTTCTGAACCTAACCTAACCTAACTATAGGTACTGGGATCCAAATACCAAATAAAATTTGGTACCTAGGGGCCTGAAGAGTTTATGTTGGATTTGAATAATTTTTGGTCATAAGGTCGCATACACTAAAGGCATTTTTCGCGCAAAGTTTAATCCCGTTATATTATTTGCCTCTTGATTTGTGTACTGGATAGTAAAAGAATCAAGTGAAATTTAAAATTTTGCTCTACGGGAAGTAGGTGTAGTTAATGTCCGATTTCGCTAATTTTCACAATGTGACATACAAATATGAAAAGAATGCCACGCACTAAATTTTTTTCGAAATCGGTTAGACGGATTCCGAGATATTCACGCCGGCTCCCACAAAGCCTTTTCATGCTATCTCGGTAGTGATATTTAATGTGTCTGGCGTATTTAAATAAGTTAGTTTAGTTTTAACAGTACCGATTTCATCAATTTTCATACTCTCGGTAGAAGTTATCATAAGATTTGACCCAGCAAATTTGGTTCTTGTGGCTTAAGTGGTTTAGGAGATATGTTCTAATGTGACAAAATTTATAATTCGTGTGTGTTTTCGAATCAGTAATTTTTTTTTGTAAGCTGGTAGTACTGTTAGTGACATCTATCCTAAATTTCACGTCAAAAAATTCATTAATATTTGAGATACGCGTCGTTTTGTGAGGTTCTAATTCCCATCATTTCGCCACATTTTCAACTAATATCGTGCCGCAACCACCGCATTCGTCTAATTTACCTTCGTGTAACTTATGGTTATTCAGCAAATTCACATAACCACTCCGAGGACAACGTTTTGACTCAATTGAGGATATATCGTAAAAGCTGAATCGTAAAAGGCTCTGACGGCCATCACGATGGAGAGTTTTCCCAAGTGCTATGATGACTGGAAAATTCGTTGGAATAAGTATATTGCAGCGGGAGGGGATTACTTTGAAGGAAATAAAGTGAACAAAAATCACCTTTAAATTTGATCACAGTATTATATTAAACTGGCGGTCCCACTTTTTTAAACAATTTTGCCCACATTCTTAGTCTAGTGCTTAGTTGTGGCACTTTATTTGTTGTCGGTTAATGGCGGTTTGTGGTCGTGGCAGTTGGTTACAAGAGTATAAAAATGATAAACAATAATAAATATTGTTTTAATATTTAGTGTCGTATCCATTATCTTGTATAATTGCGGAGCAAAGTCTAAACTTCGATGTCACTTGCCTGAACCATTTCTTTGGCCGATTCGTTGTGTCATTTGGTCATTATCTTTTTGAAATACCCATCAAAAGGGCATATTCAACTCCGCGTAAAGTAACATGGTTTCACTTAAAATCATGGTATATTAGAAGGCATCCATTGCACCCTCGATCACATATTAAAGACCTGTTTCAATAAAAGTAGAAGCACTCCCCAAACAAGACTGCTTCAGTCAGGAGTTGAATACATTCAATTTGGTTTCATCTTACCACAGAATTTACTAGCTGGCCAATCCGCACGACTTTTCTTAAATTTTAATCGTTTTTTTCATTGACTTTGGTCAGAACTTCAGCTTTCAACCTGTTTTTGATCAATAATTTAATAATGGTTGAAGGATCCACATTTAAACAGTACTGGTTCTTAAGAGAAGAAAATGTCACAAGTGGACCTTTTTCACCTCACCGCACTGATTTAATATTTTCTCCATTTTTTTCTGTTTTTTGTTTGGAATTGCATTCTCTACCTTTTTTTGAGCATCGTTCCACGTACTATATGTATATATTAGAAATTTTGATAAATTTTCTTTATTCAGGACTGCAATGCTCTTCCGATTTTTATACCTATTTTATATGAAACATCAAACTTTACATCAAATGTGTAAAATTAAAAACCTTTGCTTTATTTGCTCAAAACTTAATCAAATAATTGAATTCAGATCTAAATGTACAATATTCATAGGCGATGTATTTATTGAATTACACTCAGTTTATGAAATATTATAAAATATTTTAAATGAAGTAACATAACGGCGATTTGGTGGCTTTATTTTATTGCTCATCACTATATATCTATATAAATGATCAGGACGACGAGACGAAATAAAATCCGAGTAACAATACAAGCTTTATCAAAAAAACCTGCTGAGGACGAACTCTTTCGGTACCTCTTGTGAAAATGGGTGTAATATGGGTTATGTTGAAAACTTCTAAAAATGCGATAACTCACTAAAAAATACGCCGGAAATATTACATTTATTTATTTATTTCTTACATAATTGAACGCAATTATACAGTTTGAGAGATTGGCTATTTTTTTATTAAAATATTTATAAATGAGTATGTATGTTCTTTTATGTGTATTTCTATATACATACATATATAATGTTCTTACATAAGAGATCGACGATAACAAACATTATCGAATAAGCTTTTAAATTATCTAATCGCACAAGCGTTCTGCCATATAAATTAAAAGTCAATTGTAAATCACCTGTAGAATCGTTAGATTATTCTAGAACAATTGTATTCAAATATATAGCGCTGCCTCATATGTACATACATACATACATATGTATATGCTAAATATATATTCGTATAAGTTACTTTTTATAGACACTAAATTTTCACTTAGTTTAAACAGTAATTTTTTGGCCATGTAAATATGTATTTTGCTTATTAATTACATATGGGGTTTCCGATATGGCAATGTAAAGCTAACTTACAAGTATTTCATCAAGTTCAAATCGAACTGATTGAAATACCTCGGTTACTATTGTTTGAACTTTTAGGTCGTAGTTCAGAATTCAATAAAAAATCGTGATATATTGCAGAGCAACGTCATCATTTTCAATTCGCAATAAAAATATAAGAGCTGTTAAAGTATATGACTATTCCTTCCCTTGGGAATATTTACCCACAACTGAATTGAATTGCCTCCAGAAGGTAACATTTATGATTTAAATTTTAATGACATATGAAGTTGTTAGTCAAAGCCTTAAGAATGTTGTTAAATTTCTATCTATATCATCAAATCAAATGTCTTTTTATACTTTAGCTACATATTTATTGTATAGCGTAACCGCTTTTGTGAAAAAAATCACGAGCTTCTAGATTGTATGGACTTCATATGCTAATTCGTGTTCCACCTGTACAAAACTTAACAGTATTTAGGAAACGCCACTCTTCATTTTAGTTAATTATGTCAGCGAATTTACTATACATATGTATGTATAATCAACGTCGTAACTAAAACCAAGAGTGGTGAAACATGGTGAACAAAGCTATCGTAAATCAAATTTCAATCGTAATTTTTATACAAATCGTCCCATATTGGGTCAATTAGTGCGTGCAAGGCATAATAATACTTAGACAATGAAAGAGGTATTACTTATGTACATTGTTAAGGATTTAAGGGGCTATACTAGTGTGACGCATGAAAAATAAGGCGATTTTCGTGAATTTTTTTAAGAGAAATTACGCGATTGAATATTTCGAACTTTTTTGAACGTAATAAGGTATATTTTTTGCTATATTTTAAGATTTTTTTTAGTGTTGAAAAATAACGGAGTTATGGGCTGTCTTCGAAGGTGTCAAAAAAAGTGCACCAACTGCAGGCATGACTCCGGCTGAATGGGTAGCTGAAACAAAAAATTTTTTAAAGTTTATTAAACTTAAATATATTTACTATACAATGACCTACGATCTTTGAAAAATATCAAAAATTTACAAAATGGCGTAATTTTGAAAAACAAAAAAATGTCTTTTTTTTAGGTAAAATATGGTCGTTTTTTAATGCCAAATTGACAATTTTCAACCAATCAAAAAGATCGTAGGCCATTGTATAGTAAATTTATTCAAAAATACTCACTACTACTTTTAATTTGAAGTCGATCGGACAATTTCTCGTTGAGTTATGATGCCAGCAATATTGAAAAATGTCGTTTCGAGAAAAACGCGTTTAAATTTTCACTTACATATATTATATACATATGTATGTATGTTTGTACCCCCGGGCGGTCGCTCTTTAGAACGCTGCCATCCAAAAACTATTCAAGATACGACCTTCCCAGTTTCACAGGATATTTATGGAAATATAAGCTATCGAAAAGCAAAAGCAAAATTATTTTGAAAGTGTCACACTGGTATAGGCCCTTAAATTCAAATCTTTTATTTCGAAAATGATTCGAAGTTTTAACCACAGTTAACAGATAAAAGTTGGATTTGATCACGAATTACTTAAATCATTAACAGTTTCAATTATTGCAATTATGAAAATTTTTGTGTTTTATGAATTAATAGTTTAATATCTACTTAAAAGAACATAACAAGTCATATTTTAGTTTGAAATTTTGAACTCCAGCATATTTACATACTATGTGCTTGATAAAATTCAATAAACCACACATAGCTTACATACATTATAATATGAAGTCATATTGAATTGATTCCTTATCATTTTCCTTATCACTTTAATTATTATACGTATAAGTCAGTCATACATTGATTACGAGTTTTTATGAAGTTTTGCACAATTCATTTCTATATTTCAGCATAGGTATGCATCAAAACATATTAATAATAATTAACAATTACATAATTAATCTATGAAATATCCAATTAATAATGAAAAAATTCTGATTTGTAATCATAAACGTAAATATCAATAGAAAATACACACTTTTTGTATTTACGTTTATTCATTGAATAAAATGGAATTGAAATATGTGTATATACATATCCATTAATACTTCATTTTTTTTCTCTGTTCTATTTTAGCACTTAAAATTTAGCATGTTTGACTTTAGTTCCAGTAATGTGTGGATTTTTTACATTCATTGCATTAGTAATTACTAGTTGCGTTTGATTACTCACAAATTGCAAATTACGTCACCACGTTGAATTTATATATTATATTACTTACTGAGAGAATGAAATAAAGAAAGAGAATGATAAAGAAAATGCTTAGGAGTGGTTCTTACAAGTGTTGTATAGTTATTGCACAGCTTATTCATCAACAATGTATATATATTTGTTTTGATACTAGTTAAATTCATTGCAAGATGTTTTCTTTTATATTTATACCATTTATTGAATATGTCTATAAAATATTTACGTTTTTGGATATTACATGCACGAACGTGGATTTCCCGATACTTTGGCTCATAAATAAATTAAATTACGAACCGAATTTGTGAAAACCAATATTTAAACGGGCCATAAGAAAAACTTATTTTCGCATTTATTTTTACCTTCAAATGAGGATATGAGCAAAAAATGATATATGTAATTTTAATTAATAAATTTGAGTTTTCATAAACATTTTGTATAAAAAAATGGGCAAAAAGGAATTTCAAAATATGAACGAAGTTCTATTTTTTTGATAAAAAATTCTGTTGATATCCAAAACTGTTTTCTAAGTTTTATTTCAGCAATTAATAAAATGATTTCGGATATTCGTAAAATAAAGATAATCTAGCTGCCTGACACAATATCTAGATATGCATACGTATATATATATCTATTAAAAAAAATCACGAAGTATATCTTTTAGAAATAAGTCGACTGTCATGACTATATTGAAAAGTAAGTAACCTACAGCTAAGGTTATTGAAACATGGTTAACTTGGTGGTTAAAATTTTGAAAATATTGGCAAAGAAACCGGAAATTATTTAAAGTTGTATTTGAACTATTAATTTCCAGCGGTTATGATGGCTAGAACAGTCATCTCCAATATAGATTAACATTATATTATTTTTTTAATGTTTCCTTGTTTTTTGCAATGGGTATTATTGGTGTTTTTGTTCGTAGTTGTTGTACTATAATATTTATTTAAAATATCATACCTTTCATAAAATAAATTGTTTGCTGTTACAGGTTTCAAAATGGTCATATATATACCTACATCGGTGAAGTTTGTGTGTCCATGAACCCATATCGGCAAATGAACATATATGGCCCCGATGTAATAAATATATATAAAGGTCGGGAGTTATTCGAGAATCCTCCCCACCTTTATGCTGTCGCTGATGCTGCATATAGGATTTTAAAGCAACGGCATCAAGATACATGTATCCTCATATCCGGAGAATCTGGTGCAGGTAAAACTGAAGCGTCAAAAATTATTATGAAATATATTGCAGCCGTTACTAACATACATGGACAAAACGAAATTGAAAGGCAAGTACTTTTTATTCATTGATAAATTGTCAGCTAATATGTTTTCTTAGTAATATTCTGTTCATACTGATAAATTTATAGAGTGAAGAATGTGATATTGCAAAGTAATTCAATCCTTGAAACATTTGGAAATGCAAAAACAAATCGGAATGATAATTCCAGCCGATTTGGAAAATATATGGACATTGAATTTGACCATAAAGGAGACCCTGTGGGGGGCATAATCACTAATTATTTGCTAGAAAAGTCTCGGGTGGTGCAACAACAACCGGGAGAACGCAATTTTCATAGTTTCTATCAGGTAAAAAGGTAAAAATTCTGTAGCGGAATGAATCGACTAATTAATTTATTACTTCTGCACAGCTCTTGCGTGGTGCAAGCGATAGCGAATTGCAACAATATAATTTATCAAAAGATCCTAGCAGATATCATTATATGAATCAAGGCAGTATGGACATACTTTCTGAAAAAGTAGATTATAAAAGCACAAATAATGCTTTTAAAATACTGGGTTTTTCTACTGAAGAAGTGCAAACTATATGGCAGATTTTGGCAGCTATTCTACATTTGGGAAATATTGAGTTTCAATGTATGAACTGATGAGAAATTTTTTAAATGAAAGATTTAAAAACGTTAACATTTTTTGCCATGGATTTATTTCCAGCAATCGAAGATGATCTAGTTATAAGCAACCAATTGCATTTACAATTTGCATCCAAATTATTGCAAGTAACAGAAAATGAGCTTTCCAATTCGTTGACAACACGAATTATTGCTGCTGGTGGTAATGTTATGCAAAAGGAACATGATGCCACGCAAGCTGAATATGGAAAGGATGCTTTGGCTAAAGCAATATACGACCGTTTATTCTCTTGGATTATTTCCCGTATAAATCGTGCAATCCTCTTTCGCGGCTCGAAAACTCAAGCACGTTTTAATTCAGTTATTGGCGTTTTAGACATTTACGGATTCGAAATTTTTGACAACAATAGTTTTGAGCAGTTTTGTATAAATTATTGCAATGAAAAATTACAACAATTGTTTATTGGTTGGTTTAAAGATTTCAGATTTACCATACCATTTATTTTCATTTTATTTTAATTAAATTTGTGTATTCAACAGAGCTGGTTCTTAAACAGGAGCAGGAGGAATACCAAAGAGAAGGTATAGAATGGACGAATATTGAATACTTTAATAACGAGGTAAGAAAATTAAAGAGTGATTTTATTACGTTATACATATATATAAATATGTATATACCTGTATATATGAGTAATATCCAGGTGTTTAGTTCACAAATACATTTTTCCCTAAAATAGTTTTAATAAATAATAGCCAACTAGTAACAAATATACATTTCATGAAATTAATTATTAAAAGTAAACAATGTGAAGTTAATTAAAAACGACTAAATCATTTTCACCACTAACGGTAGAGAAATAGACTACACAATAGGCTCTTCTAATAACGAGTCATTTCTGTTTTAGTCTCAATAAATGCCTTAATCCTTGAAAGCAGGGAATTCGCTAAGACCTCAACTGATTTGCTTATAACGGGACTTTGCCAAACAAGTTCTAAAATCTTTATCAATTGACTTTGTTGTGCACTGTTGTGTGGGAATTTGTTGGCTTCTGTTTAGCAACTTCAGACTTCGTTATGTGCCAATATGTGCTCAATAAGGTTTAATTTGGGCGAGTTTCCATGCCAATCCAATTCCAGGCGTTAAATCTTTAGATCGTTCAATGTGTTGGCTAACTAAAAATAAAAAGTCGAATAAGATTATATATACCAATATTGTGTGGACGTTTTATACAAGATTTGTTTCCAATCTAAACTTAGCCATTTTTGCTCGATGGCATGTCATAAGCGATCCGAAATAACTTATTTTAGAGAAAATTTAATTTTCTTTACTACACAATTATCCTGGAACCTCTCAGTACCTGAACTGCGCAAATTTTGTGACCTTAGCAAATTAAATTTGCTTTCGTCGGACCAGATTATGTTACCAATAATTTTAGTACTTTTGGTCAAAGAAAGTCGGGCAGTCGTCAGAGTATGACTATAACTGAACAACGTTCAACCCTATTTTACAAAAAATAATTCATTTCTCAGTGATGGTCTATTAGATTTAGTAAAATAGTAGATCTAGTAAAATTTACAGTAATATAGCTCTACAAAGTCGTGGTGCGTTTTTATTAACCGCAAGTCCACATACATATACAGTAAACGGTGTTACTTTCATTTTACGTTTATTACGATCACTTGCTATGTATAACAACCTAAAGTGATAATAATACAATTTCAAGTTTTCCACATCAAAACACGGAATATAAGTGATATTATTAAATATCGACCAATTCAGCATTTCTCCTTTAAAGCCAAATTATTATAACATTAATTATAGTAAAGATATCTTTTAACTCAGATAATATGCGAGCTCATTGAACAACCACATAAAGGTATGATAGCTATAATGGATGAGGCTTGTCTCTCAGTGGGTAAAATCAACGACGAAACACTGTTAGGTGCAATGGATAAAAATCTTAGCACCAATCCTCATTTCAGCAGTCGACAATTGAAACCAATGGATAAGGAACTCAAACATCGGGAAGATTTTCGAATAACACACTATGCGGGAGATGTCATTTATAATATCAATGGATTCATCGAAAAGAACAAAGATACATTGTATCAGGATTTCAAGCGACTATTGCATCACTCCAAAAATGTTAACTTGAGCGGAATGTGGCCCGAAGGGGCCCAGGATATAAAAAAAACAACGAAACGACCCCTAACAGCTGGGACACTTTTCCAACGATCCATAATAGATCTTGTAAAAACTCTTTTGAAAAAAGAACCATTTTACGTTCGTTGTATTAAACCTAATGACATAAAGAGCCCCACCGTGTTCGACGACGAACGTGTACAGCACCAAGTTCGCTATCTAGGATTGCTGGAAAATGTGCGAGTTCGACGAGCTGGTTTTGTGCATCGTCAACGGTACGATAAGTTCTTATTGCGCTACAAAATGATTTCTCAGTATACATGGCCGAATTTCCGCGCCGGTACCGACCGTGATGGTGTGAGAGTTTTGCTTGAGGAAAAAGGTTTCGGAAGCGACGTAAAATATGGACATACTAAAGTCTTTATACGCTCACCTAAAACATTATTCGCTCTTGAGCAGCAGCGAAATGAAATGATTCCGCATATTGTTACTTTGTTACAAAAGCAAGTGCGCGGGTGGATTGCACGTCGAAATTACAAGAAAATGAAGGCTGCACTTACTATCATGCGTGCATATAAAACATACAAATTACGATTTTACGTACAAGACCTAGCTCAACGCTTTCGTAAAGCCAAAAATTTTAGGGACTATGGTCGGAGTATCCAATGGCCACAACCTCCATTAGCTGGACGAAATGCAGAACCTCAACTCCAACGCATTTTTAACTATTGGAGGGCTTTTATGATCCTTCGTAAATATCCACGAAGTGAATGGCCACAATTGCAATTACAAATAATTGCTGCAGCTGCTATTAAAGGTCGTCGATTACATTGGGGACAGCAACGCAAATGGATTGGTGATTATTTAGCCAACTCGCAGGATAATACAGGTTATCAAGCCTATACCACCAACGTTAGAAACTTAAAGAACAGTGAATTATTTAATAATATACTATTTTCGTCATTCGTTAAAAAATACAACAAACATAATAAAACTGCTGATCGTGCCTTTATTGTAACAGATTCGACAATCTATAAACTGGATGGTGCTAAACATAAATTTAAAAATATGAATCATTCTTTATCCATTAAAGATGTAAGTTAATATCAAAACTTATTAATATTGTAGAGAAATGTGTAAAGCAATTTTTAAGAAAGTAAATAGTTATTAAAATTTACTTATTCTGAAAATTATTTGATAGAAATTGGTTAAATAATGTTCTTTAAAAACTCTTTTAATTCAATTATCGCTTTTTGATACATATTATTCACTATATTATATTCTCTTCTCTAGTTAACATCCATCAGTATTAGCCCTGGACGCGACCAACTTATTGTTTTCCACTCTTCCGACAACAATGATTTAGTTTTTGCTCTGAAAAGTGAAATCTCTCAGTTAAGAGATGATCATATTGGTGAGCTTGTGGGTATAATATGTAAAAAATATATTGAGTAAGTATTAGTATACACATTACTGCGAAGTACTTACTTGATATTTTTTAAAACCCTATTAGCATTTGTCAGCGGGAACTGCGTGTGGATGTTAGCCCTACAATTGCCTGCCGTTTGGGTGGAAAATCACGAGCAATTACAGTAAAGGGTGAACCAGGAGTTGAAAATCCAAATTTCCGACATGTAGCGGGTAATATTATTTTTGAAGTTCCACCTTCTTATTGCGTTTAGGAAGTTTTGGATTTTAGGTGTGTCTATGTATATGCGATTTAAAGTTAAAACACTTTTTTATGTGATGCATTTTTTACATACATGTGTACATGATTAGCTTTATATTTAATATTTATTATTTTAAAGTAAACATGACTAATTAAAACTATCCTTTATAAAATACGGATTCATATAAAATCCTATTTTCTAAGCAGCATTCTCATATATCATGATAGAGAAATATACCAAAGTGTACATATAAAGCTGAATGTACAGAACTCAATAATTATTTCACAAACCAGTTGTATGTAGAATATTAACCCTTTAACAATCTTGATCGACTCTATAAATGGTCTTGAATCATATGTAGATAAGAGAGTATATGTAATTTTTTGTTCACTAGGCTGCAGTACGCGATTATAAAATTGTATATTAATTTAAATGATGTACTTAATTCGTGCCATCATAAAAATACTTAAGAATAAGATAGCAATTTATTAATGGGATTTTTTGCTGTTCCAGCAAAGCTTCCTAAACCAACAAAATTTTAAAACATGTCTACAACTATTTTTTAAAAGAGATTTCGATGAAACGAAACGTATATAAAAGCAATAGAGTATTCTACATTTTTTTATCATTGAGTATGCTTTTAAATATATTTTTATATTATTTTAATATGATTGTATGTACTATATGTATGTATATATACATGTTTTAAAGAAAACCGTCATTGGATGACATGCCTTAAGCAATGTTGCATATTGTAGTTAAGCATTAAAAATGTTTAGGTGTTTATACCTACATTTGTATGTAAGCTTCTAAAATTTATATTAAAAACTATGAATTATAATAAAATTATATTGATATATGATTGGGAATAAAGTTGTTGATTATTTGTTTTAATATACATACATACATACACATCTTATTAATAATTATTATTTCGAAACTCGAAAAATGCGAATTCACCGCCGATTACCCTAAAAGTGCTAGTAAAAACATGACTCAAAATTGATCACTATTTTTCGCATCAGCCACAAATAGTAACATTGATAGTATTGACCACAATTCAATGAAAAAAATCATTTGATTTTTATAAGTGTGTATGTATATTCGTTAGTTTTGACCTGTATGATATCTTCTTATCAGCCAGCATCTAAACTCCTTTGAACCCCTTCATTGTTGTCTTCTCTTGTTTTTTCGATTAATTTGTTTTCTTTCACTTATAACTCTGCGTCGCATTTCTCCTTGTTCCGTACTCGCTTAAAACCCGTTTGGTATTCCGCAACCCGTTACTTTAAACGAATGAAGCCTTTTTTACTTGTATTAAACGTTTTTTGATGTACATACGCAAGAGTGATAAATACAAGATTTCGACTTAGAAATTGTGCTAAAACAACGACATCGCGGTTCCTCCTGAAAATGGTCGTTCCTTACCTTTTAGAATTAAATTTAGGAATCTAAATATAAATAGGCGGTGTCTGACCTATTTCGCAATTTAACTGCAATATGCACATACACATATACATATTAAATTAGTTGTGCTAATGCAACATACAGTGGGTCAATAAAAATACAAAACTTTTCGATTTTTAGTTTAGTTTAGTGTTTGTATTGTGAACATATTTTTGTCAGAGTTTAACATTTTGATAAAATAAAATACATATATTTAATTTAGGTTAAAGTTAGTTAGAATAGTAGGCTGTTTATACTTACATATAATCATATTTGTACCCAACTTTTTGGACTACTTAACTTAATTAACTTAATTTTCCCCTGAATTTACAAAACAGCACCACATTGTATCTATTTTTGTATATTTGTAGACATATACATACATCTTTATATTGATTAATTTATTATCAAATAAGACTATACAACCGAAGGGATAAAATAAGATACATTGAAGAAAATCAGGCAAATATATTTTAGTAGCGTTACAACGTACACAACATTATATTTAAAATTTAAGCTAAAAACATATCGTAGCAATTGCATAATTATATCAGTATGAGCTGTTACTTTTTGATTGATAAGTTTTAATAGTATGCATATACATACATACATACATTAGTGTGCTTATTTCAAAAACAAAAAAAAAAAAAAAAAAAATAGAAGAAAATTATTACGAATAAAATGTCTTGGAGAGTTCGTCATTTTTTGAAACAAGTGCGTGAAAATAAAGAGGGTGATGAGCGTAAAAAAGCGTTGACCCAAAACAAGGAATTTTTCAAGGAGACAGATAATTCAACTATTGATAATCAGCTTGTTACATTATCTGACTCACCGAAGAACGACGTAACTGAAAATCATAATCCACCAACTTGTTTTGAAACCAAAGAAACTAAGAAGGATTTTGAGACTTTGTCACCCCTCAGTACAAGTTTGGAAAGTCGTTTTAGTCCCTTAACTACTCTTAAAGGCAGATATATTAACTGGAATAGAAAACATAGTGATTTGGCAGCACAACCTTGGTGCTGCATTAGTGATATAATTCATTTTTGTGACAAACATGAATACCAAACACTGAGCCTTAACGACCCCAGTCAAAATAATAAAATTGTTTCCGAGGTCAAATTTCTTTTAATTGACGGCAAAGCTCCTTTTGATCTATGTAAACGGTTTCCTGGAAATATAAAAAATCCAGAAGATTTGTGGATTTGTATTAGTCGTTGTGCTAGTGTCGAATATCATCTGAAAAAAATATTGAGCCTGTTTCGTAGACCTCTCGCCCGGTTGGTGGTCGATAAGCAACGAGTGTTAAGACAAAATTTCCACTTGGCAGTGAGTGAATTACGTTTGGATATATCAGCTCACATTAGTACAGTTAATCTATATGACCGAAATATATTCGAACATGAATTTCAACTACGATGGGAAGACAAGGTCGATTAAAGTGTGTAAAAAATAATGTTTTGTTATAACTTCAAATAAATCTTTTTTGTATTTTATTATAATAAAAGTGTTGCATATATTTTTTTGCTTATTCTATATAAACATGTGCATTATTAGTTGGAAAAATAGAGGATGAGCAAAAAGGTTAATAAAGTATTGAAACAAATCCGAATGACGATAGGATGAATTACATTCTCACGACAGTCGGCCTTCCAGTGACTGTCATCTATGTAGCATTTAAAATTTTGTGAAATTTGATGATGGAAGTACTTTAACAAAACTTTAATTTCATTGTTGTGGTTTTTGGTACATGACGTATCGTTAGTGAAATACGAATCCCGCGTTTTAAAATACTTCCCACCTTATGGACTCTTTCGCAATTCTCATAGTTACAGATTTTATCACAAAGAACATCTTGCTTGACTTCATCTATGCCATGCAAATAATTATTATATAATTCATCCTTAAGTATTAATAAGCTACGAGGTTCTAAAAGCATTTTGAAATTAATTTCATGTGTTAAGCTTTCCCGTTGCAACGATTCATCATCGTTATTATATTTATGATTATCATTAGACCTAGTCACATTTCGTTCAATGAAATTAAGTACTGTATATGAACCACAAGTGATAGTCGTTATGATTGGATGAAATAGCGGTCCATCTGTGTGAGGCATAATCCCTTGACCCGGTAAATATTCATTTACTAGGACATGGTTAGCTTTTTGGGATTGAAAAAAATCTCCATAACAACGGAGAAATATAATTAGTACAATTGAAATAAAATACGTAATGTTTAATTATCTTACTTAAATTATTAATTTTTTCCATATAGACTTGTAACCATGTGGGAATTTCTTCAGCAATCATTCCATTTGGATGGGGTACTCCTCCATAATTAATGAGGCGTCTATTAAGAAGTTGAGTCCATTTTGGTTTTGGAGCTCGCGAAATCTGAGACAAAATGCGTTTCTCCTCTTCGGATGTTATAAAGTTTGGAATATATACTGCCGAAGAGGGGCACTAAACGGTTCTAAAAGATATTACATGTTAGCGTTCAATTAAATGTATATGTTTACCTCGCGCACTTCAAAATCCGAAATATCCATTAAACACTACAAATATCCTGAAATTATTCGAAATAAATATTTTCCATGTGTATAAGCCGGCAGACGAATACAGAGTTTACTAAATGTTTATATTTATCAGCTGATTAACGACTTCATTCACAATTGCAACACAATTTGTAAGCGATGTTACCGAATAATAAAAAGTACAAACATAACGCTGCCATTGACAGTTTTAATAGCACTAGAGTTGCTTAGAAAACATCTGTTGTCTTTCTGGATATCCTGTTATTACATACATACATACATATGTATATGTTGTAATGAAATGAAAGTCGTTTATTATTGTCTTTATCAATTGAAAATGGAAGTGACTTTTAAAATACCTGAAACTACCTCTATTTGATGATTCCATCCAAACAAAAAACAAGTCCTGATTCACGAAAAAATTTTTTTATTTACTTTTGCTTCATTAACGTCCTAATTGAGTAATAAAAGAATATGTTTAGCAAGCATCTATGTACATATGTATGTATGCTTGTATGGAAGTGGTCATTTGCCCCATAAGTAATAATATTTAACGACAGTTTGACCAAGCTTAGTAGAAATCTTAACTACAAAACACTTGTCCATCGTGCCACTAAGGAGCATGTTCTCTGGAAATTGAGCAACAAATTTCTAGAGGCGTTTCTGGTTGCTGTGAAACCAAGAGATCTAGAAAACAATCTGTGGAATGCGAATAGACTAAGCAATAAGCCGGAATCTAGATGCCCACCAATTTTAAACAGCGGAGGCCATTGGTCAGGACCAATGCAAAGAAAGCCGAGGTGTTTGCCATATATCTCCAAAATACATTTGCTCCTAACGAGTTTAGTGATGGATTTAGCAATGTGGCAGTCAGCAATTTTGCCGTAGAATTGCAGAGGAGAACAAAGCATTGGCAAACAAAAAGTCACTAGGTTATAACAGAATTAATGCGTTTGCACTTAAAGCGGTACCCGATAACGGAATCAGCATCATTGTGAAGCTTTTTAACGGAACGCTCAGTCATTGTCATTTCCCATAGCAATGCAAATGTGCTGACCATATTTTAATTCTTAAATCCGGAAAACCTGAAAATTTTATTAATTTTTATCAGCCAATCCACAGGTAATTATCTCGAAAGAATTCTAAATAATAGTAAATAATAAAAGATAAGTCTATCTTCATCTTCATCTTCATCAGTTGGTGCTTCTGGTGTAATTGCAATTTCCGGAGCTTCCAAAAGCGCCACCACTTCTTGCGGGAGCCTTTTTTTTATTTGTTTATTTTCTCTTTTGTTGATGTGCAAACTTGATATAAGAGGATCTGAGGAATCCATAGATCTATGAAAAACATCGGACAAATTATAAGCTCTGCTACTTTTTCTGGCATGTGCATTTCTATCCTTCCGACAACCGACAGGAACTATTGAAGCTCTTATTATCTCTGAACCATGGACTAATATTTTGTGGACGGTTGCTGACATATGTAGGAAACCAAAAGTACTTTTCCATATATAGTAAAGCAGTTTTACTACAAAAAATTTCGAGTTTTTCCGCATTGATCTGGTATTCGCATGAAATTGAAATTAATATAAAATATAAATTCTTCAAAATTTCAATGTCAAACTCCAAAATTGATGCTAAGGTCTCAGTATTTGTAAATGCTTTCCTCGCCGTATTTCCATCATTTGTGCTTCCACAGCCATTCTATTTTGGTTTATCAACATGTAGCCTCATTTCTTCCCACAATTGTTTTTGAATTTTCTGTTTTCTAGTTCTCATACTTAGTTTATCTATTGCATCCCTAACCTGCCACTTTTTTATGTCAATTCTATATGAGATTTTTAATAAAAATTCCAGGAATCTAATCCACGCATGCAAAGGACTTACACCATATTGAAGTGCTCCAGGTTTTTTCTTGAAAACGCTGGATTTCAAAGATCTATATTGAATCAACAATGGGAGAGAGAGAGGGGTTTTCTGTAGACTTTTCAGTGTGTACAATATTTAGTACATTATTTTGATAAATCTCGTAGGGTCCAGCCTTAGAAACATTTTAAACCTCAAAAATAACAATATTTCTCCACTATTTAATGGATGTTATTATACATATAAATCTTCCTCTTCAATCACTCTATGTATTAAAAAAACCGCATCAAAATCCTTTACGTAGTTTTAAAGAATTAAGCATATAAAGGGATATAGTGACAGAGTAAGCTACTTTGTTTTATACTATTTAGTGATATAAAATTGCTTTAAACTATGTACTCGAGTCTACCTGAGCAATGTCAAAATAAATACAATGAGCCCGTCCCTTTCTCTGCACCAATATACCCCATTAAATGATTTCTGCCTTTCCACCTGTATTTAAACCACTGAGGTTCCACAAAATGTGTGATATATTAATGAAATAAAATTGACATATTTTCTAAATTAGAATGGAATAAGAATATATCTTGGCCTAAGCCTCATGTCCATAAAACAAGGTGCATTCCAAAGTAAACAGGACTT
This sequence comes from Bactrocera dorsalis, assembly GCF_023373825.1. Lineage (NCBI taxonomy): Eukaryota > Metazoa > Arthropoda > Insecta > Diptera > Tephritidae > Bactrocera > Bactrocera dorsalis. The sequence goes on from NW_026038145.1 coordinate 41,308, forward strand.
AAAAAAAAACAGAACAAATGGTTTTTTCGGCAAAATCAGTTTATTTTATTCAACATAGTCTCCTTCTGCTTCAATTTAGCTTTTTGCACGGTTCAAAAGCATGTCGAACGAGTGTTTTAGCTCGTTGGCCGGTATGGCTGCCAGTATGGCGGTGAAAGCTTTTTGAAACACATATCTCAGTTACTCCCAGTAACAACATTTCTTGTCCCAGACAATACAGCGGTTATTTTTCGAATTTACATAAGATCCAAAGCAATAAGCAAGGCGTTTGTATTTTAATAAAAAAAAACATACCACATGAAATTATCGATTTAAATTCCACACTATCAACAATAGTTCTTAAAATCAACTTAAATTTTAGCTTTACTATCATTAATACCTATGTATATACCACCCCAGCAAGTTTTTAACGAAACTGATTTGAAAGATTTACTTTCCCAACTACCCCCTCCGGTTTTGTGGACTGGGGACTTCCACGCGTGGAATACACTTTGGGGTTCCCGAAAATCAAACACAAGGGGTTCAATAATAGAGAATTTCTCATTGGACAGCAACCTAATTCATCTTAACAATGGCGCCCCCACACATTTTTCTACCCACTCTTCCCTAACGAGCGTCGACCTTTCCCGATCCTCTCCCCAGCTCTCCCCCAGAATCAGTTGGGAAGCTTCCTCTATTCTCCGTGGTAGTGACCACTTCCCTATATCGATCTCACTTCAAACAAACTTCCACTTTGCAAAATACAAGCATCTCCCAAAATTTATTATTTCACGCGCAAACTGGAATATATTTCAAAGTGAAATTTTAAAAAGTTTACCCACCACTCCAATCGACAACATCAACCAAGCCGCATCTGCATTCACAAAACTGAATCGTTCTGCGCCACATAAGTCGATTCCTCAAACCAAACGCAAGTCTTCAAAAGTTTTTCCGATTTGGTGGAACAAAGAGATCTTTGGTCATATGCGTGACAAAAAAAATGAAAACTGAAATACTTCTAAGATATCAATGTCTGAATATAATCTGAATAATTATAAAAAAGCAAACGCCCTCTTTAAAAGAGCTGTAAAGACGGCTAAAAGGAAAAGTTTTGAAGTATTCACTGCCAAAAGTTCTCCTGGGTCAACTACCAAAACGGTTAAACTCTTAACCGCAATCCCTCACAACCGTATTAATTTCATTCATTCAAATCAAAGTATTCTGACGGATTCCGCAGATATTGCGGCAACTTTCGCCAATATTTGGTCTACATATTCGCAAGATAGTAATTTTTCTGCAAAATATATCGCAGATAAACAACATTGGATATCTGCCACCTATATACCAACGAATCTCTCTGCATTAGCAAGAAGCCTAGAGTGCGATATTACTTTCCGCGAACTAGAGTCTGCATTAGAAAATGCTAAAGGCAAAACACCAGGCATTGATACTCAATGTTTTCAAATTTACCTACAGCAGCCAAAGAAAGACTACTCTCCCTGTACAACACAATTTTCCACAAAGGTTCATACCCACAAAACTAGCGGATAGCCACCATTATCCCAATTATTAAACCAAATAAACCATCGCACCTAACTACTTCCTACAGACCTTTTTCCTTGCTATCCTGCTTAAGTAAAATTTTCGAAAAAATTATTGCTAGGCGACTTTCATGGTTTGCTACAAAAAATAATTTCATAAATCACAACCAAACGGCTTTCAAACACCAGCACAGTACAATGGATTCACTTATTCAACTCCAACACTATGTATCTGACACTCTCTCCACCAAAAACCATGCCACTATCCTGGTCACTGATTTCGAGAGAGCTTTTGATCGCAAAGGAATTCATGCAGTGCTAAGCCAATTAGCAGCTTGGAAGACAGGTCCAAAAGTTTTTAGAAAAGTATAAGCTTTTATGATCCTAAGGAAATTTCAGGTTCGCATCAACATCTTGTTTGCATCCTCTAAAAAATGGTATGCCGCAAGGCTCGCCACTATCGGTGATGCTTTTTATTATATTATAGCTTTTGATAAATTAACTGAGATATGCCTTAAAACTAAAGGCATTAAACTCACTATGTACGCGGACGATGCCATTATTTATTGTAATATAAAAGATCCCCAAACTGCTAACAATATTTTTAAGAAAATACTAACAGAGTTTTAGAAATGGGGCATGGATTCTAGTGCAACAATTTCGATTCCAAAATGTAAATTACTACATATTTGTAAAAGGACAAAATGTATACATATGTATATCCTCAGTTAGTTTTTGAAAATATTGTAATAGAATCCGTAAGCAATTTAAATATTTTAGGAGTATATTTTGGTAAAAGATTTAATTTCTTAACCTAAGAAATAACCTAACAAAAGGGCTACACATAATTAAATATTTAACTAGTAAACGATCTTTTATTCATCCCAATTCTCTAATAAATGCTACAAAAGCTTTAATACTCGCAAAAATCAACTACGGTTTACCTATTTTCGGATGGTGCGCAAACTCTAATTTGAAACTTTTGGAACCTCCTTATCATACAGCGAGTCGTCGGAGTATAAACGCTTTCCCTACGTCACCTATTAAGTGTATCTTGGCGAAATGTGGCCTACCAACAATAAAAGGGGCAACTAATTCCAAAACTGATATACTCTCCAAATGCCAGCTTACATAAAACCGTAATTTACGCGTCACGACATAAACGGAACTTCAGGCTAAAATCCACTTTACGCCATTGTATCAAATACAGAAAAGACTTAAACATATATCCGCCCCCAAAGTACAAGAGAGTCAACAAACAGCCGGAATGGTTGTTAAAAAAAGAAACTATTATTCTTGAACACCTTCAAAAAGAACAACACCAGTAATTTAGTATTTCAGAAACTCTTCTTAGAGTTAATGAATACCTATGAAGAAAACAATTGGACTGCAATTTACACAGACGGGTCCAAAGCGATAAACACAGCTTTTGCTCTCACCAAACCAAATGGAGAAGTTATTACAGGCGGGATTCTTCCTTGTTACTCGTCGATATTTACAGCCGAGGCTTTTGCTGTCTTCAAAGCATTAGAATATGCGATACATAGCAAAGGCAAATTTTTTATTTGCTCGGACAGCTTTTCTTGTCTATTTGCTGTTTGTAACATTCGCAACACTGCTTAACTTATCTCGACTATTCGTGGCCTGTGCGTTAAATACAGTCATATAGTTCCACTACTCTGGGAACCAGGACATGTTGGTATTATGGGAAATGAACATGCAGACCACGCAGCTCGGTTTTTTGAATCAACGCCAACCCTACAATATGAGCCACATGACAGAAACGACCTTTGTAATATGCTGGACCGCTACGTTCACGAAGTTTAACACACGGAATGGAAACGTTTCGACCATTGGTACTCTACCTTCAATGGATTTCGATCGTAGCTCCGTTCTGCTAAGTTGCAATTTTGTTGGCGGAGAACTTTTTGTGTTTTTATTTTGCTGCGAAAATTTTATTTGCGTGATTTTTTTTTGAATATTCTAAAAATGTAAGTAAAACTTGTATTTAAAAGTTGTAAAACACACGATATTTCCAGTTTTTGTCCTCTAATAATGTTTTTTGATATGCTTTCAGGTCAACAACACCAGAGTAATATGGAAAATTGGCAGATATGATGGAGAGTAAGCTAGATATAGCCAACGGTTTCCACCAGCGTCTTAAAGAAGATGTGCAGGCTTTTTGGAAAGAGGTAGCATCAAATTTACTTGCCGTCGTTTCTTTTGCAAACGTATCTAGGACATACTTGAATGCGTCCTTATTCAGACGAAAGTTTTTTTGAATCTAAATAAGTAAACAAATTGTAAGAAAATTGTTTACTTTCACGTGCAATTACTTACAGCCCGACATTCATCTGGAAGGGATCGCACATATCTCGTAATCTTCTCCTTTCAATTCTCACCCAAGCATTCTGAAATGCGCTGCTCTCCTCCTCAAACAGTAATACCGCCGCGGATAAAGATTCCTTACTAACGTTTAATAAAAATAATAACAATATAAAAATTTTACTTTTATTTATTTTCTTTGAACAGCAGTAATTTGTGTATTTTTGCTTTGTTATGTTCCAGTTTCACATATTTCAAGGCAAACAGCTGAAATCGAAAAAGTTATAGCTCTTCCTCTTCTTCTTTCAATCCAATTGAAACGCATGATACCTAATTTCGACTCCGGCGGAGCGTAGAGTGTTCCCGTAATCGAAATGCATGATAGAGGTGTATATTTAGCTAGTAACCTAAGATATTTGTTTGTTCAGAGTCGATGGCTTTAATAGCTCGTACTCTCTTTTTTTAAATTAGGTTTAGAATGGAATTATAATATATCTTGGCCTAAGCCTCATGTCCATAATACAAGGTGCATTCCAAAGTAAACAGGACTTAAAAAAAACAGAACAAATAGTTTTTCGGCAAAATCAATTTGTTTTATTCAAAATAGTCTCCTTCTGCTTCAATTTAGCTTTTTGCACGGTCCAAAAGCATGTTGAACGAGTGTTTTAGCTCGTTGACCGGTATGGCTGCCAGTATGGCGGTACAAGCCTTTTGAATGGCCTTTACGTCCGCATAACGCTTTCTTTTCATGGGCAAATGCATTTTTTCGAAAAGGAAGAAGTGGCACGGTGCCATATCAGGTGAATACGGGGAGTGGTTAATGGTTAAAATGTGAACAGGTCACACACCTTTCGTAAGCCCAAATGTGATAAATCGATGTTTTGGAGATGTTCAATTCCATTTCCATGAATTTCAATGATGATTTCGGCTGATTCTTGAAGAATTCACGCACAGTTTTGATGGAATTTCCGGTGATCACGGATTTTGATTGGCCCACATGTTGATCGTCATTTATGTCCTCATGACCACTTTAAAAACGCTGAAACCACTCGTGCACTCTGCTACGAGATAGGTAATCATCGCCATAACCTTGTTTCATCAATTGAAACGTTTCGGTAAAAGTTTTACCAGTTTAAAAAAAAAAAATAGTTTTGGCTCTTTGGTTGAAGCTCATTTTCGCACCGATAACACAAACATACTGACACTTAAAACTCAATAACTTCACTTCCAATCGATGAAATGTCATGAAATTCACACTGGAAAATCGATAAAGATAGCAGATTCTAACGCACCAGTCGACATATAGATGGCGCCACCAGGGGCACTAGATTCAAAAAGTCCTGTTTATTTTGGAACGTATGTATCTTGTAAAATTAATTCCGATCCTCTAGTTGACGTTTTCCACATTAACTCAATATAATAAATTTAGCCTCTTCGGTTGAGTTAATTTTACATATCACACGGATCTCATTTGAATATGTTTTAAAGAAGTATAAAATGTTCGGTTACAACTTAGCCCTTCCATACTTGTTATTGATATCCTTGTTGTGCGGTTCCGGAGCTAAAATTCTTGCTCTTTTGAAAAGATTAATAATTTTGTAAAACATACAATATTTAATAAATTACAAAATTCGTTCATTTTTGTGACTTTAGGAATACATTTTATATTCAATCTTTTACCATGCCCCCATATGTGGACAGTTTTTCTAACCGGATAAAATACTGCTTCTGTGGGTATCTGCTTATGAGAAATTTCACTGTATTTAGTTTTGACAGGAACTGAATTATCAATTTTTGAATAGCGCATAAACACTTTATTAAGAAATAATGCCCGAAGAAGTATTGATGTAAATAAGTTTAAAAAAAATGATAAAAAATGGTGTTTATTGTGTATTAATTAGTAAACATGATCCCAAAATAAATATTGATTGCAAAACGCGAAAAAATCATAAAAATCAATCGGTATTATAACTTTGAAATATTAGTGAATTAAATACATAGTATTAAACTTGAAGACAGGTCAGTCGTAATTACTTTTTGTTTTCTGCATGTAATGTAAAGATTGATTTTAGCAAACTTTATTTTATTTTTCTTTAACAGAATTTGTAACATACATTTACTACATATGTCTTATATATAAAAAGCTTTTGTTACACTGACCCCCTTTTGCTTTCTCTACACCCATTATATCGAACTGACAATGCTGATAAGATTAAAATGTGAAGTATTAAAGTAATGTAGAAAAAAAATAGTTAAAACACAAACACATTACATTTCACAATTTTACCAAACTCAATACTCACTCTTGATAGGCGAAACATTTTTGTATTTGATTACAATATTGAATAAGCATAATTTTGTTTTTAACATATTTTTTTAAAATTTTCACAGCTTTTAATATCCTAGAGGTCAAAGTATTATTTTTAAAATATTGAAGAAAATCGAAAAATGAAAAAAAAGTATATATATTACATGCAATCAACCAACCAAACTGGACCGTTTTCTATTAATATGTATGTATGTACATATATGATTTGCCAAAGTTTTATTCTTATTAGCGGCTCATTTGGAGTTTATTAAAGCATTCGTTCAATAGAAGATCAATCCTAGAATACAATTGGCTGTTATGTAATACATACCCTTAGAAAATATTATATAAACGATATAATGAAAGATTTCCATACAAATTATATTTTGAAATTGACTACGTCGATGTATGTACATACATAGTAGAGCATCAAACTGAAATCAGTATTTAAAAGACTTCGACTTATGAGTGCTAAGGATATTTTAATTTCATAAAGATATGTTGAACAAATTTTGGCATTTTGCATAAAGCGCACGATTATATCCATAAATATTGATAATCTTATACTGACTAGCAATAAATAACTTATCAATAAATCAGTAATTTATTTAAAAATAATAATATATGTATATGTATGTATAATATGTGTATTGTATCAAAGTTGACTATATTGCTTATTCCTTAAATATAAACGAACATTACACTAAATATTACATGCTAAACTGAATGTTTCTAGAAACTTAAGTACTTTTTATAGGGTGGATGCAGAGGGTAGTTTGCATAATAATTACACTAATAAATGATTTCGGCTTTAAAAATTACTCACAAGTATAGTGACGGTATAAAAATTAAATAATATTCATTTACAAGACTCCTTCAAACATTTTTGCATATACTATTGTCTTTAAAAGAAATTACATATATTATATACATATTATATGTTTCAAGTTTCCTGCTTAAATATTTTATTTATAACAATATCAGTGGAAGACTTTGATCTCTTGTTGTTAATAATATTCACTTATATTGCTAAACGTACATTCAATGAAAGGCAACCAATATAAAGGTATATACTATTTAAACAACTGGAAATCAAAATTTATGATTTATGAAATCTTTACGACTCATAAATATGAGTAGATATAAATGCTTTATATTTATATGTAAATATACATTTATTAAACGGCTGAAGAGTGAAAATTTCGTAGTCTCGTTTGCAGTTGAACGCGAACATTTTTAAATGTGCTATACATAGTTATTGTTACATTACATTTATATTTTACAATTTTGTTACAACCATTCGCTCTCGAATTTTATTTATTCTATTTGTTTTTTCATCGTCAAATTTTAAAAGTCAAAATTTAAAAATATGATTAGTTATTTTGCTTAAAGGGGGGGGGGGGAGGTAAGGTTTTCATGGTAAGAAAAAATTACTTTTTCACGAATTTATTTCTTAAATGTGTTTAGAGTAATTTTATTCGGGACTTTTGTTTATTATTGAGCACACTTTTGACAACATAGGATATTTTTTCTCACTTTTTTAGTTAATAAATTTTAGACGCGTTTTCTCAAAACTACTATATCAAAGTCCGCCTCCACTGTCCACTGTTCTCTGTCATTTCAGAACTACTTAACCGATGCATTTCAAACCTTGTACACATTTTTGACACATAAAATACCTCCCCCCATCGTTTTTTAAATTTTTGTTTTTTTTTCATTAAGGGTGTTTTCCACTCACAAAATAGCGGAATTTTTTAGTGGAAAATAGCAGTTTTCACTTTAAATTGCCGCCAAATTTTCTAAATGAAAGAAAAATTATCAGAGAACGATAGGGGGAGGATTTGATTAACTTGACTAATTTTTCTTGGTTTTTTATTTTCGGATAATTTCCAGTCGAGTTATGGTGAACACCGCAAGGTATTTTTTTCTCAAGACGTTCTGGGAGAAACTTTGTTAACGGTTTATGCTTCAATATATCTGCATGAAAAAATTACCCTAGATTGTCAAAAATATATTCTATAATGTAGAAGAAGCCCTAATAAAATTACTCAATCTATATTTAAGAAATAAATTTGCAAAAAAATTCTTTGTTTACCTTTAAAACTTTACTCGCCCTTAATAATAACTAACAAATTCTCAACATTTTTTTTTATTTGTAAAATTTAGTCAAGTTATCGGCAATTTTGCCTTACTACAAATTATGAAAATTCTTATTGTGACATGCACAAATGGACTGACCAGTGGCGTAGCTAGTGGGGGCGAAGGGGCCGTCGCCCCGGGCGCAACGGTTTGGGGGCGGCAAAACAATCTTCGCTGTTTTTTAATATTCAGAAAAATACTTCAACAAATTTTTTTACAAAATTTATTTTGCAAATTGTGTCAAAAGTGTACAAGATATAGGGCGAAAATGGGTTTTTTCTATGGCTTTTAATAAGATGTCTTGTAAGGTAGGTAGATAAGGGGGGGCGGCAGAGCATTCTCGGCTCGGGCGCCCGAAGTGGTAGCTACGCCACTGGGACTGACTATCATTATACACATTTTATGCTTTGCTATATTTATTATGAGAATATTAAAAATAGTCGCTAAGTTTTTGAGAGTGTTAGAGTTTTGTTTTTTATACATAATTTACTCCAAAAAATTTTCAAAAACTGTTATCTCATGTACACATGAAAATTTTGAATAAAAACTTCATTCAAATTTGTAAACAAAAGCAGTAATACATCCAAGACTAACTACCCTCATCTGATAAATTTCCAAACTGACTTCCCAGTACGACGTTGCTGTTAGTGGAACTTTTTTTATTACTTAAACAGATATCATTAGATGTGGGTTTAAAAGTAGTATTGAGAACGTAACTAGATGTTTTGTCATTAACGTTTGTTCCGGTAATAAAATTCTCAACATTTACTACGTCATTGTTGTGATGGTTGTTGTTTGCTTCATTTTTATATATGTTGGCGCATATTTGTACTTTAAGTGAGCTACAATTGTTGGTTCTTTCATTATTGTCACTAATGCTGCATATCTTCGTTTCTTGTCCTTCCCCAAGTAACTGCTGATTTTGCGAACTTTTCTGTATATTTTTAAAGGTTTCTTTTGTTGTATCATTTGTGTCTTTGAGTTTGGCAAGTTCAATACTTTCCTCACATCTTATAGTACTAATTTCTGTTGGGGAACACTCGGTAGACATTGTTATAGCTGTCTTTGGTTGATCATTCTTAGATTCTGCTTGTAAAACTAGCATTTGTCGTGCTCGTGTAATGCATGCCACACATGGGCAAGGACCACCGAGTCTCTTCGCTAATTTTGACCGTAATTTTAATGCGGGTCCTAATTTCATACCCAAAGAATTAAGCAAATGATCTTCAGTTAGCAAGGGTAATCCACTGCCATCAATGCATTGATCACGAAAATGCTGCATAAAACAAATTATAATAGTTTTATTTTTATTGATATAAACATGTTAATAAATAATTACTATATATGTACATATACTTGTATGTATTATTAAGCTTTCTTTTGAATTGCATAAGTTAAAAATTTAAGGGGAGTGTAGTGCATTAATGGTTAAATTTGCAATTCTGATTCTTGCGTTCATGTTCAAAATATAAAAAAAAATATAAAAATATCGAAATCCCCCTTAGTCTACATGAAATTAATCAAATATCTTTAACCAAATTTTGATTTTTAGGTAAGTAATACAATGTGTGTCATAATCATTGGCAGCATGCCTATCAAAGATTCTTGGTTAATAGAATTCTCATAGCAAGCGGAATGTCAAATTGTAACGAGGCCGTTTGTGCTTTTGGGTTATTCATCAATACCTCACAAACTTTCCAACGGAAATAAATCTAGGTGTTAAAGTTTATCTTTGTTTAACACGCTGATTGATTCATTAACACCAGGAGCAATTTTTGCGTGTTACGTAACTGTTTAAGAACTCTAAATTAAACCTTCAACGCTAAACGCCATTCCGTGTTCTAAAAGATGCCATTCGCTCTTTGTGCAATCGATGTGAATCGCAATGGGGAGGTTGGAGTGAAAATGCGAATCGATATTTTTGATAAATCTGAAAACGATGAAAGAGAAAAGGGATTTGAAAATCGTTGGTATTGAACCTCTAACGCAAATGGTAGCATGGTGTCAAATTTGTTATACTCTCTAAGTAAATCGAATGTCATACATAATTTTCATTTCCGTTTTAATTATACATTTAGATCTAACAATATATAAGCCATGGTTTGCTGACCAAACAAAAGTAGGACCAGTCAATAAACAGCAATAACATACATGTATATACCTATACTTATATACACAGTGTTACCATTACTTATATAGCATGGAGAAATGAAGGTGAGTTACCTAGCAAAGTAAACGACCCAGCGGATATAATAAAGGCGTAACATTGCAAATACAAGTTTACCAAAGTGGTTATACGGAGGTGTACGACGATATCAGGTATTTGACAAGCGCATGAACAGTAACAAAATATGTACATACATATGTAACAACACATAGAAAAATATGGTATCTGTGTGGATATAAGTATGTATATGAAAATCGACAGCATCCGTTGCGCTACTGATGGCAACATCTCAACGAGATATTCAAGTGTCGTCGTAGCCATAAATATAATTTAATATTCTTACTCCAACTGCTTTCCAATTTAGTTCAAAAGCGGTGTGACATGCAGCTTCAAGTCCAGCCAACATAGGTCGGCTACGCATATTTGACGATGCATGGACAGCCTAGCGCTCTAGAATGTGATAGCTGGCTATACTTAATGGCCGTTACATATTCTATATACTTCAGTTAAAGAAATATTTACGAAGACACACATATCTATATATATTCTACATACACATATACAGCAATAGTAATAGTAGTGTCAAATATCCAGTTCTTGAAGAATGAATGATGAACACAGTTATGCACATTAATGTGAATGGGTGCAAAATGTAAGATCTTGGCCTGCATATAAAGTGTCTCAGAATTAGTCGTTCAAATAACTATGCTTAGATGGCGATGTTTTTATTTTGATTTACTCGCAAATAATCGCAATTCTTATTTAACACTCTTATTTTTAGGGAATCGAAGATTACAATTACTGTACTGCTTATTAAAAGTAGCACTTATTTAAAGATAAAAAATGCCATAATAGAAATGTATAGTTAATAAAAAATTTTGAGTTAATTAATAAAATAGGTCAGAAGAACAATTATACGATAAGTATAAATATGCGAACGTACCTGAACGTAGTCCGCGCAGATATCAATATCACCTACAAAAGCGCACACGTCATCCACTGTCCATTGGGCAATTTCCACACTTTCAGCTTGACATTTTAGAATAGCAGTATTGCATGGTGTGGATGGTTCTGGTGAAAAGGACAAGCGGGCATTATTCTTCGTGGAATCGGTGACTAATTTGTTTTCAGATATTGGTGATGAGGAGGCTTTTATTTCATTTGATGACGCACGTCCCATAGATACATTCAAGCCATATAATTCGTTACTTTGATTTGCTGTGTTCAATTCCACCTTAAATCTTTTAGTCGCTGGTGGTTGAGAGCTCAAATCAAGCGGTACGGTCGTTGTGCTTGTGGGAGCTGTTGATTTTCTTTTGGATGTGGAAATAGTGGAGCTAGTCGATGCAGATATTAATTTATGTTGAGGACTAGACTGTTGTGAAGGTGCAATCTGCTGCTGTTTCTGCAGCACAGGAAGACTGAGTGCGGGAGATACATATTGAGCGGCTTGTTGCAATGCTACACCAAGGTTAGGATGCGATAAGATTGAATTGGAGTTCATTTGTTTCGAGTTTTGCTGGAAGGTGCGAAGTATGGTCTGTACCTCTGCTTCTTTAGCTGCACGCGCCTACATAAATACCAATGGAGATAATATTTTGGTCAAGAAGTTCTAATGTAAAAATGAAAATGCTAGATTTTTAAATTTTTAGTAACAGCTTACCAAAGTAATCAATGCTTGAGTACTGCTCATATCGATCATTGGGAGGCATACACTTTGTGAGAATGGGAGACTACTTAGAAACGAAGCGGCTGCAGCCGCTACCGCTACATCCCCTTGAGACATGGATAATCGAGGTATCAATTGAGGCGATGCATCTTTACTCGTCAAGGGACCCGACAAAGTTCCACCAACAACGTTCCTATTGCCAATTTTCTGATTTACATTTTTGTTGACAATAGGAATAGAAGAAGTCGACGATGTAGTATCAAAAAATGAATTACAACGAGCCGAAATGGAGCTAACAAATTTGAGTAAAACCAAGGACTATTAAATACAGTTGCCACTATATATATGCTTTTATCCTTACTTTATTGCGTTGGCATCATTATATTTCGCTGCTAAACTGCGCATAATATCGGAATAGTTCCTCGACGAGAAATCTGTTTGGAATACAGTCGTTGTGTTTCCCAAATTACCTGTATCGGTGCTAGCGGTAGTAACGCAAGGAGTTTGATGCCCAGACGTGACTTCTTGAATACGTAAGAGTGAAGTTAGTGGCATTAGGGCTTCTGAAGAAATTTGTTGTGGCGAAGGACCACGGAACGATGAAGGTGTGGTGCTTCGGGATCTAAATGTCCGTGAATGAAAAAAAAATGAACATTTATAAGATATGTCAATATAATAAAATTTAATACAATATGCAAAATGAAGCCTAAGAACATAAGATATTGGAATAATTATAATTTAAGTGTTGGTCCTTCTGATGTTACTCATGAAGCACATGTGTATTTCATATGTAGTATGTAGGCGTTCAGTGATATGTCACTAATGAATATTAATATACTATACTCACGTATACATTTCTATATTTATGTAATTCCATACAAGTAAGCAAAGATGGAAGTATTTTTTTTAAGATATACCATGACTTGTTTGGTTTCTATGATTCATAAATTATTAATTATGTTTAATTAAATATTTTCAAATATGCTAAGTCACGTAAGCTCTGATTATTTTCTTACTTTGCAAGATATAATATCTACAACATTTTATTTTCTAAATAGCTAAACCTGAGGAATTCGTATTTTTATACCCTGAGTAGAGCATTTTAATTTTTCCACGAAGTTTGTTACACGTACATAGAAGAAAACGTTGGAGATCATATAAAGCAGTGTTTCCCAAAGTGGGCCATAACGCCCCCTTGTGGGCGCTGCAGGTGTCAAGGGGGGCGGTAAGAGACCCAGAAAGAAAATGGGGGCGTTGTGTAGAGGCCTGGGGGGTTATTTGCAATTTTATTTAGCTAGGAGGCCTCTTAGACAACGACTACATGAGCTCTCGACTCTCAACAACAACTTGTGAGCATCAACTAATATGAATAAAGGATTGCTCAAACTCGGTTCTATATTTCCCTTCGCGTAGTTCATATATCTCTCCCATTTTATTGAATATAGAAAAAATGAAAATCATGTCCATCGGTGGCTCCGTTTCATAACGGGGCATTTCTACAGGATAGAATTTATAGAATACTAACTGTCAAACGTATTGTTATTGCCATTGCCAAATCTGTATGTGGGCATTTGCTATCATAATATAATCACTTGCGCAAAGGTGTAGGGTAGGTCGGTTCGAGCTGATGTAGCGCATGCTTTGAGCTCTTGAAAAATTTATTTTATCTATACTCACGTATATATACGGAAAATAAAAAAGTATCTTTATCCTTACTTACAAATGTAGTTCTGGGGAAAATAAGATAATAGGTCCTTTTTTCACAAATGTATTTCTGGGAAAAATTTGATAATACATTAAACTCGGATTCATTGAAAATTCCACAAACCCATCCTCGCCTTTGTGTCTTCTATGTCTAAAAACATTTTCGAATGAAGCAATGAAGGCTTCAAGACTGCAAGATCTTTTGAATAAAATGCATCCAGATAAGAGAGACAAGAATATAGCATATTTTCAAGACCTAGAGAAGAAGCAAAATACTCAGCAAAGTGTAGCAAAACTATTTTCGGCGGCTGCTAAGCAAGATGACGACGGACTTCGAGTTTCGTACAATATCTCTTTGTTAATTGCTCAAAAAGGCAAACCACATAACATCGGAGAAGAGTTAATATTGCCAGCAATAAATAAAGTAATAACTACCGTGCTTCATAAACCGGCCGCAGATATTATCCAAAAAATTCCTTTGAGTAATAATTCTGTGCAAAGACGAATTGATGAAATGGCTGAAAGCATTGAAGAATCATTGTGCGATCACCTGAGGACAAGCCAATTCTCAATTCAGCTCGATGAGTCCACTTTACCAACTAATGAAGCATTGTTGTTGTCTTACGTGAGGTTTATTAAAGATGAGAAAATATGTGAAGAACTATTATTTGCTAAAAATTTAGAGACCGATACAAAAGGCGAAACCATATTCAATATATTGGAAAAGTTTTGCGATGAGAAAGAGATTCCTTTGAAAAATATTATTTCAATTGCTATGGATGGCGCTCTGGCTATGATAGGGTGCCATAAAGGCTTAATAGCGCACTTAAAAAATAAAATTCCAGATGTCCTTGGTGTACATTGCGTTTCCTAGAAACAGTTGCTAGAAACTTAAGTGAAAAACTATTTCAATCACTGCAATATGTCATCAAAGCAGTCAATAAAATCCGCAACAGCTCTTTGAATGATAGATTATTTCATCAGCTTTGTGTTACTAATGACGAGGATTTCAATCGTTTGTTGTTTCATACTGAAGTTCGTTGGCTATCAAGAGGCAATTGTCTGACTCGATTCTACAACCTGTTTGACTCTGTTATAGAGTTCTTGAAAACTAAAGATACAGAATTTCAAGACAAGCTCATAACATCAAAGAATGATATAGCTTACATGACAGACCTGTATAAATTGTTCAACGACATGAATCTCCAACTGCAAGGCGATAAACTAAATTTAATTAAAACAAAAAACGTCGTTGCTGCTTTCGCAGCCAAACTGCTTCTACACAAAAAAAATCTGGGCAGACGTGAGTTTCACAATTTTCCGAATTTATCAGTACCATGCAGTAACGACGGATTGTTTGCCTACTGCCAACATTTGGAAAACCTTCACATTGACTTCACCGAACGAGACTGGGTGTTGGATCCGTTTTCAAATGTCAACACAGCAATGTCACCTCAGCTGGAAGAAGAACTTATAGAATTGACAACAAACGAGGAAATAAAAATCAAGTTCAAAAATGGTTACCAAGAATTTTGGCTACAAAAACCGATCTCGCAATTGTACCCTGGATTGTGGTCAATTGTTCAACGATTCTTGATAGCATTCCCATCGTCATATTTGTGTGAACGCGGATTTAGTGCTGTGACAACACTGCTTACTAAAAATAGAAATCGTTTGCTTGTTACCGAACGTGGCGACTTGCGACTGTTCTTGAGTAAATTGGAACCTGATATTAACAAACTTATTAAACAGCATCAGATTCATCCTTCACATTAGTTTTTATATATGGATCGATTATTTTAGTTTTATTTTTAATAAAAGATTCTCTGTTTTAATACTATAAAGTTGTGTTTCAATAATCATTCTTATTGGCAGGTGGAGCCCGTAAGAGTTAACTTGAGACCTAAGCGCCGTTGTATGTTACCTACTGCGCCCAGGTATCAAGTTGCTGGTTATAGTAAAAGTTTCGTTTAGAATTCTACGTTAATCTTAATATATAAAAATCACGTGTCACGTTGTTTGTTTTCGATGGACTCCTAAACTACTGAACCGATTTTAATGAAATTTTTAACACTGTGTGCAGTTTGGTCCAACTTGAAAGATAGGATAGTTTATAACTCTCCTTATAGTCGCATTATTTATTTATTGCAAATTATTTGTTTATTATTAGCAAAGAGCTATCCACCAGTTGGTGGCGCTAACAGCGGTATTGAGTAAGTGTGGTATGTTACAGTAGATGGCGCTAAAAACATTAAATAAAAATGCGTTGTTTGAAGTTTATATTATTTGTGGTAAAGTTATACGAGTCTATGACTTCCAAAAAAAATAAAAATTGGGCGGGGCGAAGTTCGCCGCGTCAGCTAGTATACATATATAGGTCACAATAATTAATTCGAAGTTATAGTGGTTTTTAAATAGGTTGCGAGCTGAGTTGATTTTGTCATGTCCGTCTGTCTGTATAAATGCAAAGTAGTCCCTCAGTTTTTGAGATATCGATCTGAAATTTTGAGATTATTGTCCAATGCAACGCTAAAATTTCCGAATAAATTGTTGAGATCGGACCACTACAGCATATAGCTCCCATTCATTTTGACCGATCAAAATCAATATAAAGCTCTCCAATAAAGGTATGTTTTCCTCTTAAAGTAACCCTAATTTGACCTGAAGATTATTCGCTTCTAACAATATGGATAGAAAGAACTAGTAAAACGCTTTCTGTTGGATGCAAACCTTTGGCCGGTTACATTTTCATATTAAGTTATATGTACATATATGTAGTAGCTATAAGAAATGCACCTGCGAAGGGTTTGCGTGTTAAAGCTACAGTGCATCTGAAGTCATTATAATATACACATTTCCAATTTTTATTATACCTCGATATTGATGACTGATGATCTCCGTTGGTGCCTGGACTAAGTCTTTCACTCTTCACATTGTTAGAGTTATTTTGTAGTTGTTTCTTTTGAGCTGTTTGTTGTTTTTGAGGATTTGTTTGCAATGACTCCGATAGGGGGCTATGTTTCTGATAAGAACTGTTTGCGTTAGCTACGCCACCAGCAGAACCACTGAGAGCATTAGGCACTTGATTAATCATTACATTGCTGTTTATATTATTACTGCAGTTATTCCGGTTAACGATATTTGAATTGATGTTACACTTTTTAATTGTACTACTTGCCGCTGATTCCATATTTAACACATTATTTGTCTCCGATGACGCTGCTAAGTCCAAATATTGATAGGCGACAGCCGCTGTGGTTGAAGAGGAAGTAATCGGATTTGCACCAACACCCCTCAATTGCTTATCGATTAAACTAAATCCACCACGAAAAGCCAGCGTTAGAGACTGTTCACTGATCATTTTCTGGACAACTAATACCGATGTTAATAGCAGTAAAACCTGCAATATCTGATAATAATGGCAGCGCTAATAATCAAATTTTTTATAACTGTTATGCGATCTGCTTATATTTTGTTGTTATTGATTCGGTTATAAACTATAAAAGTTTATCCATGATCTATTGGCACAGCTATCACCGCTACTGTTGAAGTTAACGTAATTATTAATTGATGGAAAATCTCTGTTGTATTACAGATTTGTTTTGTATATAGTGATTTATACATCACAAAATCATTACCGTCGCCAAACGGTTTGTGATTGCTGCTTTTGCTTGCTCAACAGGCGTGGTGAGATCTCACAGTGCAGATGTTGATGAATGATAAGGAAAGTCTGTTTGTTGTCGTTAGGCACTGAAATTGATGACTGCTTTATAATATCATTGGGTGTACGAGTAGTTCTGCAATTGGTGTAAACCGAGATAAATCAATATACATATACATAAATCTATTTAATGCTATTATCTTTAGTTAAATAATAATACTACTATTACTGTTATTTGTTAAACAATTTCATTGCCTTTCATGTTTGGGAATTTCGGAATGTAATTGGTATTTATTATCGTCATTTCTAGGGAAATCTAAAATGCATATTTTCTAAAGCATTTTTACTTACTGGATAAATCCACTCATTTATAGAATAATCTATGTACATATGAATATGTATATGAAGAGCTTTATTAAGTATTTAAAATAAAGGAAAACCCAAAAGCAGAGTACAAACTTTATGGTAAGTTCTTTGCCAACAATTTCACTGAAGTGGCTAGTTTTAATGAAATATATTCGTTCAAACTTGGATATCTATCTACGTTTTTTGAAAGTGAATCAATATAAGTTTAAATTGGTGACCATAGTATGTAGACCGTCAGCTATAATCTACATGCATATGGATAATCTCCATATGCGTTTATATTTAAGTAAACAGTATTATTAATATTTCTAAATAATTATTTTTTGTTTGTTATTTTTAGTTAGTTTGGACTTACATACGTATGCATATATATTTATATGTGTGTACATGTGTCGATGGTGCTAAGTGCCAAATATCGATTTGCGGTTATGAACTGACGATTTACCTAACTGTGAGAATGATCACCAGGGCCGCAACAGAAATGTATGTAGACATTAGCGGAACAGTTTTGAGACTATAGTGTAACCATGGCTGAGAACAACATTAAGCAAACCTGCTCTTAAAGTACTTACACATATGTATATGTATGTTCATTCGTAGCTCGCTAGCTATCGTAAGCAATGTTTGAGATGCCTTTTAATAGGCACCAAGTGTCAATAATACCAATCCGTTCATAACAAAACATTTGAGTACCATTATGATGACTACTTATTATTGCTTTTATACAAAAATATGTGTGTATACAAAATCAGTACGTATAAATGGCACGATGTTTGTACCATGTTGACAAAGTTCATTGCCACTTTTTGTAATGTCTTATGTACACACAGATATTTGTCTAAATGTATATTTACTATACATATGTACATATGTACAGTGTCATGCCTAGAAGACGGTCTAATCAATGAGAGTAAAGAAAGGTGACATACACAAATACACACGTACCCAAAACGTTGCATGGACGTAATTATTAATAAAGGATATTCTACAAAATATTAATTTTAAAATATGTTTTAAACAGAGTTTTTAAAACAAAAACCCTGTTTTGGTTGTGACGTTATGTTTATGTCTTATGAAATACTAGTTTTCAAATATTTAGAATTTATATTAAAAAACTATGTTGTTAAAACCAAGATGAAATATATGTATGTAGTATATAAATTAATTTCTCTTAAGTTTTTTTATCTTTGCAAAATCTGCATGGCTGACCACATACTGTATGTTGGAAAGTCCATTATCTCACATCATGTTATACTGTGCATATATACATATGTACATATAATAAAAAAGAGTAAATTAAGGAATGGAATACATATGTGACTTTAATAAATCACTGCGGTTTTAAATATGCATAGGTACGTACATACATATATACTGTTTCGGTCAAAGTTGATGCTCGCTCAATTTCGACTAATTACAACAGCAACATCTACTAAGAGTACGAGAAAACTCTAAAATATAGGGTGGTCCATATAAAATTTTAAATTTAAAGATAGTGCGTAAAAGATTCAGTGTAGCGTTTGCTGTATGGCACGTAGCGCCGTCCTGCTGGAACCAAATGTTGTCCAAGTCTTCTTCTTCAATTTTCTTGAAGAAAAATTCGGTTCGGTTCGCGATATCGCTCACCATTGATGGTTACGGCGGTTCCTTCTTCATTTTCGAAGGAAAATGGGCCGATGATTCCACCAGACCAAAATCCGCACCATACAGTGATTCGTGCTGGGTGCATTGGCTTCTCGACGATTACGTGCGGGTTTTCTGTGCCCCAAATGCGACAATTCTGCTTGTTAACGTAACCATCGAGGTGGAAATGAGGCTCGTCCGAAAAGACGATTTTTCGGTAAAATTGACCACCCCCGGTCAAACGATTTTCTGCCCAATCTGTCAATATTTCCCAGTTTTCTTCTAGTAAATAGCGACCTATTTCGTAAATTTTAGACTTTTTACTGAATATCTGTCACTTTCCGAATGGTATTTGACGTTTCCAATGTCGAAATATAGATAATTCAAATTTAAAACGTTAGATGGCCTACCTGTTATTATAGTACGTACATATATTCAATTTGAAAGAAAAACAAGCATCCGAACATATTATACACTTCCAACTTGGAGGAAACATAGCCTGGGAAATACCTTAAGGAGTAATATGCCAACCAGAGGATTATATGTAGTATATGGGAGTTGGGGTAGGATCGATCCGATGTTATCTACTAAAATACTAAAAAAAATTTCCCTGGGTTTCATAAAGGTACCTTACATACAACCAGTAATCACATCGAGTAAAGTCAGCTGGATGTCCGAAAATTCTGATATTAGTTATGTGGAAGGTAGACCAAGTTTTCGTCCAATTTTATTTATTTTAGGCACAAAGATAACTCAAATATTGCAGCATAAAGTCACCCGGAAGACAGAAATGTATTTTAACAGTTTCGTTATATGCGGAGTGAGCGGGGCTATCTCCGATTTCATCCATTTTCACACTGTCGGTAGAAGTTCATATAAGATTTGTACAAATTTGGTTGTTGTAGCATAAATGGTTTAGGAGATATGTATGTATGTACATTAAACTTGTTGGAGGTTGGGCACATCCACTTTTTCGGAAATGTTTGCCTACGGTGCCCTTGGCTACTGCGATCCTGTGTATCAAATTAAAGTTTTATACATATATTAGTTTAGTATTTAGTTATGGCGCTTTATATGGTTTCGGTTAATGACGATTTGTTGGCGTAACTCGTAGCTTGTAACTTTTTTTGTACTAAGGAAGCCACATACCATTCATCAAGATATCTTAGCTTTACTCAAGTTCCAGCTAGCACGGACGGAGGGATTTCAACTTTTCTTGTCATCCTGATCATTTATATACAATATATAACCCTATATATTCTTAGGTAATACGTACAAGCGTTAGATGGACAAATCTAAAATACTCTGTAGCAACTGATTGCAAGAGTATTAAAATTTAAATAAATCTATTTCATTGCATATATAGTACCATTCTTAGTACATTGTTAAGATTACATTAAGCATAGCTTAAACTAGATAGAAACAAATCACAATCAAGCCTATTTGATGTTTACTAAAAAGTATTTGGTTTGAACTATTGGAGAAAAGGGTTGTCTTACACAATTACTATATCAGGTAACCCTAAGAGTATATGTAAGTATATTCATTATATAAATAATATACATATGTATAGACATACATATATGGTTCCTACTTAGTTAATAAATCCTGTGCCAACGATCTGTGGTAAATATAAAAAACTAATTTGTGCAAACTACATATTCTTCTATTTTAACTTATAATTAAGCTACTTTTCTCGTGGTTAAGTTAATTCGATTGCATGTTTACTTATAATGCTTCGCTGCATAATTCAGATGGTGCTTTACTTACATTCAAGGCATGGTCTATTATATTAGTCTAGTGTAACTAATTATTTCACAAACATTGTAATAAAGTTTCTTTCGATAAATTTATTGCTTTTTTTAAATACACGAAGTTTGTTTAAATGCATAGTTTTCCTCATTGAAGCAAACATAAGAATTTGGTTACATACATATGTGTACACATATAATGCATAGAAAAGCCTTTGGCCTAACAATAAAAGAATATTTTAATGAAAACATTCTCCCTCACAATCTCCATATCCTTCGATTTTATCAAAACCAGAAATTCATATTTTTCCTTTGTAAACAAAATTATCAGAGTAACGTAGCATTGAGACCAATAGCTTGCGAATAGTTGGGAAGAAATGTCATGAAATATTGACATTATTCTGTTGATCTTTCAGGCAGGACAAAGCCTTTTCATCTCATATTTCTTTTTTATGAAGTATTACGGAAACATGTGTTCCTGAAGAAAATGTATAGAAGTAAGGTTGCGCTAAAATCCGACGGAACCGTTGAAACTTTGATTTTTGAATGAAATTTACCAGATATATGGAATTATTATAAGGGTACGCACCGATTTCGCTTATTATTGAAAGATATACCACTATTGAAATCGGTTTAGAGATGACTCAAGTAATTTCAAGTGTAGTAGATTCTCGTAAAAAAATACTGTTCAGCCGAATCGAGCTCGTAGTTTCGTTATAATTTATTTTTTTTTTATTTATTTTTAGTAAGGAACTGGTTCATAATGAATTTAATTTTTTTATCCTTGTCAAAATGTATAACTTTAGCTATGGCGAGCGAAATTTGTTTTACATTATTTTACTACTTCCTGGCATTGTATGATTAATGTTGTTGCTTAGTTGTCGTTCAGATAGCAATCGAACCGGCACATCCAGTGCAGTATTGAAGTAATTTCTTCGCAATCTTGCGGCAACAGGTAAGTTGGTTAGCAATTGGTGTTAAGAATTCCCATTAATGTGCAATGTACCGTTTGTTGCTTGTGGTGGCTGCACGCCGTATCGCTTCAGTACATAAGAGTGCAATTAGTTCTGCTTTACTGTTTGCTGTCCTTATTTTATAAAGTTTATTATACTAAAACATTGCTTTACTTATATGTATCTTTTTATAGTACAAGTGTATCAGCTGTACAAAATTGGCTGTCACAAGCCTAACTAAATCGCTAAACGTTAAAATTTTATAATGTTAAATCCGAGTAATACATAATTGGATTATTGAGCTGAATAGCAAATTCTACGAACTAAGAACTAACCTTTACAGAAATACAAAATTTGTTTGATCTTCACTCAGTATATTTTTCTATGCCGTCATTGATTCAAATTTCAAAATAAAAATAAATATGTAGGTACACTTATGCACACATCCATTCAGTTTTTATGATCAAAATGGCTTTTAAAAACCTTAGATTTGTGTCGCCAACATTAAAGGAAAGAAGTGCATTTTTCAATGATACTCATATTATAGGGAAGAATTTTGGTAGTACAACTAATGATGATAAAACAAAAGATATAAAATATCGGAAGGAAACCGATACTTTTGGTGAGCTGCAAGTTCCTGCTGATAAGTATTATGGAGCTCAAACTCTTCGTTCAAAAATAAATTTCCCAATTGGAGGAAAAAGGGAGCAAATGCCAAAAGAAATAATAATAGCAATGGGAATATTAAAAAAAGCCTCAGCCGAGGTGAACAGAGAATATGGGTTGAATAGCAAAATAGCTGAAAATATTTCTAAGGCTTGCGACGAGTTAATATCTGGTAAATTATACAAAGACCACTTTCCTTTAGTTATTTGGCAAACAGGATCTGGTACGCAAACAAATATGAACTGTAATGAAGTTATCAGTAATCGTGCTATCGAACTAATGGGTGGTGAATTGGGCTCAAAAAAACCTGTCCATCCAAATGATCATGTAAATATGTCGCAGAGCTCAAATGACACGTTCCCTGCTGCAATTCATATTTCTGTGGCAATGCAACTAGTAAATACACTAAAACCGAATATTGAATTTATGCGAGAAGGTTTAAAATTGAAATCGGAAGAGTTCAAGGATATTGTAAAAATCGGACGAACACATACAATGGATGCTGTACCTTTAACACTGGGTCAGGAATTCAGTGGTTATACACAACAAATGACTTATGCTCTTCAACGAATCGATGCATGCCTTCCACGGGTATATGAAATTGCTCTTGGCGGAACCGCTGTAGGAACAGGACTCAACGCCCCTGAAGGTTTTGCCGAGAAAGTTGCAAAAAGAATTGGCGAATTGACATGCTTACCATTTGTATCGGCACCGAATAAATTCGAAGCGCTAGCAGCACGTGATACTATGGTAGAAGTAAGTGGAGTGTTGAACACAATAGCATGTAGTGTGTTTAAAATAGCTAACGATATACGTTTTCTTGGTTCTGGACCACGATGTGGCTTTGGTGAGCTGATGTTACCCGAAAATGAACCAGGTAGCTCAATTATGCCAGGGAAAGTAAACCCTACACAATGCGAGGCAATTACAATGGTTGCCGGACAAGTGATTGGTAACCACGTCGCAGTTACTATAGGAGGATCGAACGGTCATTTCGAATTGAATGTTTTCAAGCCATTGGTGGTCTCGAATGTTCTCCGTTCTATTCGTTTACTCTCTGATGCCAGTCGGACTTTTACCTGCAATTGCATAAAAGATATTCAACCGAACAAAGACCGCATCAATAAGATAATGAACGAGTCTTTAATGTTGGTGACAGCATTAAACCCGCATATTGGTTACGATAAGGCGGCACAAATAGCTAAAACAGCTCACAAGAATGGGACTACTCTTAAAGAAGAAGCAATAAATTTAGGTTACTTAACCGAACAGCAATTTAATGATTGGGTAAAACCACAGGATATGCTTGGACCGAAATCAATGGTGCAGCGTGTTAAAACTAATAAATAAGCATATATATATGTATATGTATATAAATTATATGTTTGTATTTGCATCTGAATATAATATTTTCGTTAATGCAGTATGTAATATTATAATGCGATTTTTTTCTCTTATTTTAAATAAAGCTTAAATAAAAATAATTTAGAACATTATTATTATTAAACTTCATAAAGAAAGTCTACATAAAATCAATTCATATATTGTCCCGAACTAAAGAGGTTATTTTTTTTATTAATATTTTAAGGTATATTTGTAATCCTATGAGATTATAGGCGTTTATTATCAATGCCCAAGCATGAATCCATAGGCCTAAGCTCAATAAAACGGTTAAACGATATCAAAATCGTCCGCGATGAAAC